>NC_047056.1:83113908-83414109 GCF_000738735.6 Corvus cornix cornix | reverse complement strand
GACACCAGTATATATGATTAAGGATTTAATCAGAAGAGATACGCATTTTTCAAGTGATTTGCCTCAGCAGTCCACATAACACATATACATCAAAACAGCCTTGTTTCCTCCTTAAACTGCTACTTTTGTCTCAAGCAAAATTAGTTCTTGATTTGAACAGAAACTGTCCACATACTTTGAACTCTTTGTGAAACTTTCAGAAATTGGTCATGAGTTAATGAAGACTGATGAATTTTCAGGACTGATGTTCTGAAATATTTTGTCTTACAGGGGGAAAATATCCTTGCTAATTTTAAGAGAAAACTCTGTCTATGTTCAAAAGAAAAAGCTATATACTGTCTGACACTAGATTCTGGATTCACACATTATTAATTCTGAGAAATTCTGATACAATCCTCATGGGCCACATTATTTTGTTCATGCTTGTTTGTCAGAAACAAGAGATAGCTTCACCAAGGTATCTCCAGCACTGTAGGTTTTAAGTCCATGTTGTGACTGGTTAAAGTATAGTAGAGCTCTGTAAGGACTGCTAGTTTCTGTGCTCCATTTGAAATATTAGTGAGAAACAGTGTAAGGATGGTCAGAAAGTGTATGGTACTAAGTCTAGGTTTAGAGCCCTGGACAACAATTTCATGTGCAGTTTTTTTATTCACTTCCTGTGGAGTGAAGACAAATCTGTTCTCAAGGATCTCTCAGCTATCAGATAATTTCTGTGCATTGCAGCAGCCAGAGAGCATTTGCCTTTGCCTTTCCTTCTTCATCCACAGCTTAAGGAGCTGAGCTCTGCAGGGCTCTGGCACTGCCTGCCTTCCATCCTTGTTGTGTCTGGGAAGGGAGCCAGAAAGGTGAGTGATGCTGACATCTTTCAAACCCATAGAGTTCTAGTAAAAAACTTGTCTATGCTCCTGTCATGTTCTGGCACCTGCACTCTTTTGCTGGTTATTGTTGCTTTACATGGGCTTTGAAGCAGTGTCCACCACCAAACAGAACGGGATGGTTCTTCACACACTGAACAGCAGAACTGAGGAATGCCTTCTCCATGGATGCAGAAGTTAACATGACTTGGGAAGAGACATTCTTGGCAGAAATACTCACTCATGGTTACTACACAAAAAACCCACATTGGGTTAGAGCAATCTCTTGAACTGAAAATAGCTGGAGACAGAAAGAGTACTCAGGGGAAGCTTCAAATCCTTGCCATGCACTTGCTTTCCCCTGCTGGCAGTTTTCAGCTGCTGGTTCATGTGTTGGTTGGTTGGTTTGTTTGCTTGCCCAGAGAGGAGTGCAAATGCAGTCCCCAGCTGCCACTAATTATGCTGTGCAGTTCCTTGCAGTTGACTGAATTTCAGGGGCTTGCACTGAGAAGCCTTAAACCTCACTTTGGGAAAACCAGTGGTGGCTTACTACCAATTTAGTAAACTTCTCTCTCTTCATCTGATTGCTTATGACAGGACATGGACTAAAACCGAAGGACTTGATGCTCAGCTATTTTAAATTACTATGGCTTGGCTGGCACCCTTGAAAGCAGGCTTCTTTGTCCCACTGTAGTTATGATGTGAAAAACATACTGTTATCTCAGCAAGGATAGTTTATTGAACTGTTTTGTTCAAATACAAAAGACTTGTATTTTTAGAAGCAAAACTGTAATTCATACCCTACAACAACAAAAGCCAACTGTATCCTGAGCTGAGGTACACAAAAAATTATAATACCTCCTGGCAGGTGTCTGGAGCTGACTTATGTTAGTCTTAAACCACAAAAATTTGTTGCTATTACTAAGCAGTTCAAGTGTGAAAGCTATTCTTGCAAAACAGTAACTAATGGGCCTGCAAATAAGAACAGAGCAGCAGGGAACTACAAAACGTTATCTCAGAAGTACTTGCCTCACCCTTAAATGAAATCCAAAAGCAACTCTTCCCACGAAACAGAAAAGAAGGGCAGAGCACGTTGCTTGTTGCTGAGCATGTGAACGAATTGCATGCCATAGCTCAGATGTCACAGCACTTTTTCAATAACATTTTTAAGCTTTCAGTAATGCCTCAAGCACCTAAAATTAAAGGTGAAATGTCTTGGAGAGGAAGGATCTTAATCTTATGTATATTTAGATATTTATTGATGTAGCAGTTGTTCCACAGAAACTGTTCAGCTGAATTAGCGCTGGAGCTGCAAGTTTTTAAACTATCTGTATCCAAATTTTTGTAAAGCCAAAAAAGACTAATTAAGATAATAGTAATGGAAACAATAATTATGTTTGCAGAGCTACAATTTAAAAGTGCATTGAGTTGCTTCTTAATTGCAGAACAATCTTATATCTGAAATCATTAGCAATGTTCACGGTGCATGTCACAACTAAAATTCCATTTAAGGATATTTGTAAAATTATCTCTTTTTTCACTTAGCCATTTTGTTCAGGAATCCCTTTCTTATGGATGGGTTGATAAAATACGCATCACTCAAAGCTCTGTAAAGAATGCAGCCTCTGCTCTGCTTTACGTCAGATCATTTCATCAGCTCTTGGAAAAGGATTTGGACAGGCATGTTGGCAGATGAAAGTCTGTTGGTTTACTCTAAAACTGTGATTTTCAAATTTTAACAAAACATGCATTGAACACAGGGCATTGAAAACTTATGGAAGAAAATGGGTGGTCATTTTTACTTCACACTATCATTTCAGGATGGAGTTGCCTCTGAGGTTCTGCTTCACTCACAGGAGTGAACCAGAGCTCTAAGGCATCATCACAGACTTTCACAGGAGAGGAAGGCCAAGGAATTCATCCAGTCCTCACGAGCTGCAAATTCCAATGCTCTACTTCTGCATGGAGCAGTGTAGAAGGCCCTGCAAGGCTGATATTCCCACAATGTAAGAGTTGTGTGCTCCATCTGCTGAAGCCAAGGGCTCAAAGTGGTTCTTTGAGTTTCTGGTTGGTTTGTTGACTGTTTACAGTTTAGCTGTTGATGTATTAAGTTTTGGGAATTTTTTTTCTGACGGAGCTTAGAATTGCCTGTATGAGTTTTTTGTCTTACTCATTGAACTGTTGTCCAATAAAAAACAGTCCTCCAAAACCACATATGGTTAAAATTAACTTTTTTTACTGGCTTTTTTTTCCTTGCTTACATGTTGCCTTTTGAAAAGGAGATAGTCCTGTGAAATCGTGTGCACAATTGTGCCTGTAGCTCTAAGCACTGTTTGTCCATAAGGAACTAAGAAGACCCAATGAGGTATTATTAGCTTTGACTCATCTGACTGAAGTATCATCTGCTGTGCTCATTAATTAAGATAGTTCAGGTGGAAACACTGATCCCTGAGCTTTATTAAAATTGTCTGTGTTGTTTTTCCTTTTTACTCATCTAAAGAAAAGAGAAAAGGAAAGTAGATGGTAAAAAAAGATGCAGAGGAGATATACTAAAATAATGCATAAGGAACTAACTCAAAAAATCAGTTTAAACATGTCACAAAATGTTTCCCAATGCTAGAATTTTCCAGTCTTAGAAGTTCAAAATATGCTTGGAAAAGAGTCAGTCTAGCTGTAATTGTGGAGAAGTCTGATTCAATAATAATAAAGTATATCTTTATAATGCAGAAATATTTTATGTGATTGTTCAGATGATCCCAGGCACTTGGTGTGCTCAGATGAGTATGACATGAGGATTATGTCTAAACTAGGAGATTAAGCAGTGCCAGGGCTTGGTCAAAAGTTTGACATGAGCTAAACAGTGGTCTTCCTAGAATGGTTCAGGAGTTAGCCCTGCCTGGGGATTGGCCCAGGCAGAGTTTGGCAGTCTGAACATAGGTATCAACCTGTTTTGAAGTCTATGCTTAAAAATGTAGGTATGACCAGGCAGTGACAACAGGACTGAGGGTCAGAGAACCAGCACCGGCACTGTCTAGTGTCACTCACATATTTTTGTTTCTGTATGGCTTTCAAACTGTGAGAAGTGTAAACACAGATTTTTGCTTTACAGAACTGCAGGGGAACTGCAAAGCCCTGACTTTGGAGAGGAGGGCAAGCAAGTGAGAAACACTGAGACAGATGGCACAGTCAGATGGAATGAATTCCTGGGGGAGTGCAGCAGGGAGAAGAGGAACAGTGAGCGTGGTAAAAATATGGGAACAGCAGTTGCTGTAGCTGCTTCTACAAGAATAAAGCAGGTTGAACAAATTGCCTTAGGAGCCTGCCCTGTGCCCAAATCCAAAGGGAAGAACTAAGAAGACAGCTTTGCAGGGAAGGGTGGTGCCATGCAGATGGGTGAAGCTGGAGAGTTGCAGCTATTAGAGATGGATTGGAGACTGAACACTTCCAAAGCTCACTGCTGGAAGATGAGCTGAGGTGGATGCTGGGACACAGAGAAAAGTCCAACTTGCCTGTCAGGCAATGATGAATGCTAAACCGTGCAACGGCACAAATCTCACACCACAGAAAGAAACAAACTGGGATAATTCTGATTCCAAATGTGAATTAGCTGAAGATTGAGATAAATTCCTAATAAAAGCATATTTACACTCGCAAAGTGTCAGTGTGATTGTTGATTATTCTCTGTCTTCCCAAAGGCAATGTTTCTATCCCACAGAAAAGGTGATGGCCAATATTTATTACTGGCAAAGAAATCCTGACAGACAGGTACGAAGGTATCACAAAAGGGCTTGTCACCATGCTATTCCTCACCAGTGACCCTCCCTAGCAGCAGGAGCAATCATGCTATCCACACATCTTTTGCCACCATGGCATAGGCTCTGCTGAGTAAGTATTGCTGAAACAGAAAAAAGAAGAGCTTTCATCTCATTTTTTTGTGCTGTAGGCTGTAGCACCAGATGAAGAAGTAACTGTGGGAAGAGTGTTACTTAACCCAGTAACTGTGAGGTGGAGGTGCTCTCTGGAAATGGCACGTGCCTGAGTCAGCTGCAATAGGTGAAGAACTGGGACAGCTTTTAGCATGTGTGGGCTATTCTGAGACGTTAGTTACAAATCTCTACCAGGTATCTTTGGTATCACTAAGGTATCCTTGGTGAAATGCTTTGTTCAGTGGCTCTTAGCCCAGCATAATTTTCACAGGAATGGCAAAAGTCAGTTTGCTGCCACAGAGTAGTTTCCTGGCTGAATCTCAGTAGATCACTCTGGAACATGGAGACATTAAAGCTCTTCAGCAAAATGGTTATGGGATTGTTTTCACATGGGCAAACAAGAATTTTCTCTCAACTAATTCTTGGAAATGCTCAAAGCATTCTAGTTGAAACTTCCAAAAACAATTCAGACTCAGCCAGACATCCAGCCTGAACAACTGAAGTTTGGCAAAGCTGTAAACAATTGGGCTTCATACACGTCTAGATTTTTAATGAAAAATGTCAGGCAAACTTAGATAGGGCTTTGTTATCAGCTTGCTGTGCAGTATGTGTTCTCTTCTATATTCCAGCCTAACATTTCATTTGTAAATCAGTTGTTATACCTAAGTTATATTACAGTGTTTTGATATAGCATTTAGTATCTGCTTACATTTATACTTCACATTTTCATCTGTTTCAAATTCCCAGTTGATTAGCTATATTTATCAATAATACAGCAAAACTTGAGAATAAGAGAAATACATCAAATGCCACCATTAACAGAGTTTCAGGTTATTGTCTAGGTAAGAGAAATCTGTCTGCTGCGCAAAAGTATCTAGATGGAACATCTTGATTTCTAACAGTTTTTTCTTGATTTTAAGGAAGGACTTACAAAGAAAAGAGAAAGCTACTGAAGAGACTCAAGATGTACCTAATGTTGATAAGAATGTTCATCAACAAATCCATTCCCTCCCTTCTGTGTTCTAAAAGGAGCATTTTTAAAGATGCTAAAAATAAAACCGGAAGTTTCATTAAATAAATTAATATATTTTTGTTTGTAAGTAAAACATCAGAAGTGGTGTCTGTTCTGACTTCCACTGTCTTATTCTTGGTGTATTTTGTGGTTTCTTAGAGAATACATGAAAAGGGACATGATCATGATCTGTGAAATGACATACACAGCACATTTTCAGACATGCCCTAAGAAATTTCTAAATATTCCTTATTATTATTTCAGACAAACTTTCTAAGTTTTCTTCTTTATTTTATCTGCAAATTATGCCTATTTTGGCAGCACTCAAAAAATATGTGAAAATAACATAACGTCTGCAACTTGTGCTTTCCTGCCTACAATGCTCTATGGCAGCACTTATAAGATGAACCAGTCCGACACTGCCAGACTTTTGTGCAATGTCCTTGGGAATTTTGACCTATTAACTACAGTGGAGTTTTAATGCAAGCTTTTTCAGGCAGGCTTGTTTCCCCAAAGAAAGTGTTTTAATTTGAGGAGTTACACAGATGAAATGCCACTCGTCAGAGTTAGAATCCAGTTGATTCCACTGAACTGCAGGACAGAATTGAGAAGTTTTACCATCCTTGAGAAACCTGTGGAAGGGGAGTTGCTCCAAAGAAGACAAAATAAATCCAGTATAACACAACAGTATGTACACTAGGTATTTACTGAACTGTCAAAGACTACATAATTTAACACCATCACCTGGCACAGAAAACTGAGGTTCGCTGCTTTCTTCATAGTATAGTGACACTGTATTATTTCTTTGTATTGGTAGATATGTTTTCCAGTGATGGCTTTGTGCTTGCTTAGGTTCTCTCTCTGCAGAGAAATGGGAATATGAGGTTAATACTAATATTCTCCAGCCATAAATCTGGCCCCATGGGCTCTAGAGAAGGGTTAGGACACCTTCACACTACCTCTAAAGGCTCAAGGATGCGCTTTTCTCAGCCCCTGGTGTTACAGCTATGCAACCATCCTGCTGCTTGCCTTTTGTGGATTCCCACCACAGGGGAACTGGAAGCAGAACAGTCTGATTAGAGGCTGCATTTGAAATTATGCTGGGCAATTTCTTCTAGTAATCAATTCATTCTGCCTAAAAGAATGGGTTTGAGCACTCTGAAGCAGATTTGGGTCAAATTCAGTATAAAATTTAAAAGAAAAAAGAAATTAAAATGGAATATATGAACTGCAGAAACAGTTCCTATTTCTGACATGTTTTTCCCCACACTAAGATCACAGGAAGTCAGAGGTACTATGGGAGGGAAGTAGAAAAATTTTAAGAAAATTATTTCTCTGCCTTTTTTTCACAAAAGTCCCAATTTTCTATCAAAGCCCAGTAGCGTCTTAAGTTCTTACAATACAGAAACTGTTTTCCAAATTGTGTGCAAGATTAAAAAATGGGTATTTGAATAAAAATGTGTGAATTTTGAGTCACAGGGAGTAAACCAACTCTATCACTTTTTACGTAGCTTTGGGTCTTCCCAAGTGTTAGCTCTTGCTCCAGTGAATATTTAAATATTTCATACAAAGTTGACTTTTTTCTGCAGAGAGTGAAACAGTCAAAAATATTTTCCTTGGAGGTGTTTTAATGTCTATACTGTAGCAAAAAAGTACTCTAAACTTTTTCTTTCTGGGTTGTTTTCATGGGTTTTTTTGATGGTTCCAAACTCCCACTTTTCTTCCTGTTCTTTAAATTTTGATAGATGTACCCCATAATAAAAGCAGTCTTTTAAAGTCTAGCAAAATATTTAATCTAAACAAAAGCTAATGGATCTCACTGCAAATCCTGAAAAAAACCTCCCAAAAAACATAGCAAAACATTTATTTGTTTTTATTTTTTAATTCAGTCATCAATCAAAAAAGTACAGATATAATTAATTTTCCTGAGAATTCCTCTGAAGGACTAACTGAGCAATGCCTCCTTCTCACTTGTCCTTGTGTCTTTCTCTTACATGTCAACTGCTTTTGAAACCTATCCTCCAGCTGCTTCTTTCTTACAGATATGGATGTTCAAGGACAGAACTGGGAGCACTGTAAATGTTCTTGTTTTCTCTTGGGGAGGAAAACAGTCCTGCATTTGTGAGAAGTTCCTTTTGTGGGTGAATCACCACAGTATTACTGAGTGATTGACTATGATCTGAAAACTTCTATGGACCAAGAAATCAAAGCCTGTTTGCTCAGGGATTATACATTAAGATGGATAAAATAATTTCTATATCATCTATGGTAACAAGTATAACTAAAACAAAAATATAAAGTGACAATTAACGTAAAATGTAAAATACCAGTTGACATACTGCAGAGCTACATATGCAAAATTATTTTTATTCCCAGGCTCTAGTTCCTGGTTTTTTAGGACGTGGGAGAGGGGATGAAGGGAAAGGAGTTGTTGCTGCACAATTCACAGATGAGAGATGGCTGATGTGCTCCCCCAGCAAACGACCTGACTGCAGCCCTGTGTCTGCTGCTCCATTACAAGTGACAAGTGCACAACTGCACACTTGCAGCGTTGCACTGTGATGCAGGCAAAGCCACAAGGAAGGCAGCGTTTCCAGCCTAAGGGAGCCTTGAGACACAGTTGATGTTGGGGTGAACTGAAATGTTATCTGTCAGCTGTAGCTGTCAGCAAAAATATTAAAGGAATAGCAGCTGCATCATGCCACAAGAAGGGGAGTAGAGCAGCCGTAGCTCCAAAATAGATTCTAGAGTCAGAGAGAGTTTTCTTTTAATGAACTCCAGTAATAGTCAAGGACCATTTATCTTCTAAGCTGCTTTGAGCTATCTGATAATGCTACTGCTTTTAAAATGTTTTAAACAACTGGTTGAGATGCAAGTAAAGAAGAGTTATTGAGAACAGGACGTATTGAAAGGTATGTTACTAAAGCTTTAAAATGTAATTTTTCCAACAAATTGTTTTATGCTTCTGTAGCTTTAAATTTGCCCTCACCATTTTATTCTCTAAGTTCTGATACAGCAATAAAACCGATATGACAATAAAAAAATCCATGTTTCTCAGCTGGAAGAAAAATTATTGGCTTATTATAACTTCTGTAGCATTTATTCTTCCTTTTCAGAACATTTAATTAAGAAGATACTAAGTTATCCTGAAAGTATTTATTAAAGAATAGCATCTTACATTCTTTTTGGATTGTCATTAAAGAAAATAATAAAGCATTGGTCTCTTTGGGATCTTGAATTCCAAGATAAATGTAATAAAGCTTGTGGCAGTGTGTTATTGTTTACTGCTTGGAAAAACTTACGCAACAGCAGAACATTGCTCTGATTTTTGAGCTGCTGCTAATGAAGTACAACCAGACAGGGTACAGTTGCCATGAGTCAGGAAATGTGGATGTTCCTGGACAGAGGCCAAGGGAGCTTAGACACACAGAGATGAGATGTATATGCATCCTTTGGAGGAGACACACTAAGTTGTTTTGAAGCATCTCAAGCTGCCTGATCCAAGAAGCAACTAAATGACCACCCTGAAAAGAGCTCAGTAGCTGCCTGTTTCTCAGGGCCCCTTGTTTTCACATCAGGAAAACAATAATGAAGTAGGCAGTCCAGAGGAGCTTAGAGATCAGATATTAGGTTCAGTCATGAGACAGTAGGTTCAAAACCCTGAGGGCTTAACTTTGTTCTTTCACTATAAAAAGAAGAAAAAAAATCCCACAAAAAACTCACCAATCCCATACCTCTAAATTAATAAAAAAACAACAACCCAACAACAGCAACAGTAAGAAAACAGCAACCAACCAACAACTAACCAAAAAACGCCCCTGATGTGCTACAATTTGCTGTGAGACTTTGAACAAACCTTTTGAACACATATTCTCCTATAGTATTGTATGAGGTTTTTGTAAGAGAATGGATGATATCACTGTACACATGGAGAGAAGCTCCACTCTCCACAGTGACAAAAAATGTGCTGAAATGCTGCTACATTTCAGTACAGCACCATGGTATATCTGCAACCCCCTTTCATTCTTTTTAGCATTCTAAACCTCATTACTGTGGGTCCCTATTTTTTTAAGTGAAATTAACTAGGATCATTTAAAAGAAACCACTGGTTTCTTTTCCTTTCCATGCCTCTTTCTTGCATCTGAATATAACTGTCCCAGGAGACTGATTTTTTTTTCTCTTTTACTAGGTGTGTTTTCCTTATCACAACCCTTCTCTGTGTCATTTCCCAAAAGGGAGCTACAGCTTTCACTCCCCTCCCAGCAGAGCAGGCCATGCAGACTGCTTTCTGTGCTGGTACACCCAGGTATGTGGGTGGCTGCTTGGACTTCCACGCTTCACGTCTTTTTTCAGGGGAACGCTCACGATAAAGACCTGCGCTCCCGTTCATGAAATCTAAGGAAGGGCCATTTACTACCCCATTCTCTCCCCAATCTGGAAAGGCTCATAATTAAATGAAGAAATGATTTCCAGCCCTCCTGCTTTGATCTGGGCTAGTTTTGAGGCCACCTGCGCAGTTGTCACTGCTGTTCCACTGTGGCAGGGCACAGTGTGGCAGACCCACGCTGCCCTCAGCTGTGTTTCAGCAGCTGTGGCCTCTTCTGGGCAGTGGCACATACATAAGGGTGGCACTCTGCCCTGCTCCCAAACTCACCATCCCTTCTGTCTACTGGCATTGGCAACCATGCAGATTCAAAATCTCAAGAAAATCCTCCAAAGTTGTTTTTCAGGAGATTTTAAAGCAATATATGATGGCATCAGATCATCTAGAGATCAGAGATTTCAACTTCCTTGAAGACATCAGGACTGTATGTTTTTCTAATTTTCTCTAGTTTTAATTAAAGCTGAGAGTTATGTAATGGTAACTCAATTCCCCGATAAATTCTTATCAAAAATCTCAGTTGCCAAGAGATTCACTTGAGCTGTGACCATTGCTTTAACAAAGCAGGCACAACTGGAGACACTGGCTACCTGCTGAGCTTACAAGAGTCAGGCAGCACCACAGAACATTTCTGTTTTCCAGGTGCTCCTTCCTCACTGCTCCAGCAGGCACACGGGGTTTGTGTAGCCTCCCCACAGCCCCACAGTGGCTCTGGAGCTGCCCAACACCAGCTAATTTGGGCAGCCACATTCGGCTCACCCCTTCTCTCAAAGGTCCTTTTTCCTTCAAGATTAGTTTTTTCCCAGCAGTCTCCTCCTTGTACTAGAGAGCTTGTCCTGAGCACTCCCAAAATAACAACAGGATCACAAGCTGACAGCACCCTCTTTGCTCTGTGAATTACTTTTGGTACAACTGAACCGGAGCGAATGGTTTTGATTTTCCAGAAACATCTCAGAATTGACATTAGTTTGGTTTCTATCCTGGCATGGTTTTGTTCTTGAAGTTTTCTGGTCACATCCCTGGTCCTCCTCCTTCCTTTTTTTGCAGTGTTTTACCACTATGGCTGATATATGTGACCTATAACTCAAGGCACAGCTAAGCTTCCCTCTGGCTAGCTCCTCTAAAAATACATATTCTTGTCACTCAGACTAATTCAACTTCCATTCCTACTTCTCCCTGCAGAATCTGGTTTCCACGGAGGGCTATTTAAGTCTTCTTATTCAAAGCTATTGACATGATGTTCAATACTGCAACATCTCAGAGTGTCAAAGTCACTACTATGTTTATTCTTGTAACATTCAGGTTGTTATTAAAAGTGGACAAGTAACTTGCTTAGAGTCACACAGGGAGTCGCTGGTGTGAAAGCCAGCAATTTAACCAGCATTCCTCCTCCCTGGTATGACAACTACCACCTCCCATTTTAAGGTAACATTATTTCAAACAACAAAATTCAAACATGACATGAATATTTTGGAGACAGAACCTGAATTTAGCAAAGTGTTTCTAGTAATAAGGAATCTGTCAGATGTCCTGCCACTCTTACAACCTTGCAGTGCAATCACACTCTTGCAGTGTGATTTAGACTTTGTTTACACAACTAATGCTGGAGGTAACTAAATTAACCCTCCTTGTGTGCAATTATGCCTCATTTCTAGATACTCACTGCTGTCATGGAGGGATTTTTATGAGCTGACACCAATAGCCAGCAAAATTTTTCCCATTCTACTTATTCCTTAACAAACTGTTACAAACTGTTGTGTTATGTTGAGGGTATTCACTGAACACTTAGTAGATTATTCAGTTTATTTCTGATTATTTTCCTAGGCTTCTTTTCTGCTAAGCCAAGGAGAAACTCATTACACTGTCTATAGCTCTCACATATTTTTCTAGCACTTCATTAGTTCTCAGAGGCCTGTAGTGATAAAGGTTGTGTGGCTGATAGTGATACAGAACAGGGGCTAGAAACTTGTATCACTGCAGGGAATTTGTTTTCTTGGGATGAGGCAGCTGTGCCATTATCACAGAGAGGGCTCTGAACAGCTCCTCCTGGGCCCCCAAGTACCACAGCAATCCCGTTGTGTAAGTTCTGTAAATTTTCATTTGCAAATAGATCGAATTCTGTACCAAAGATACTTACATGGCACCCCCTCTATCTTTCTAATAAAAAGCTGTTCCAAAATCATTTGGGATTTTAGAACATGTTCTCTGAAAGCAGGAAAATCAGTTTAGGTTTATTTTTTCTCCAACCCACTATCTACTTTTAAAACCTCTGCCCATATGGGTACAAGTCAGGGTAGTTAAAGATGATGTTAACTTGGTAACTCATGGTTTAGAGGTTTAAAGTTTAGCTTTAAAACACTCAGCTTCCTGGCCTTCTGCTAAAGCACCTCTTGTGTGTCCTAGCCTGTTCTGGTGTCTTTCAAAGCATGAACTCTTCTTCATAAATCTCACTACCTTTCTCATTAACTTAACCCCACTGAAGCATATGGCAGCTTTTTTATTAAAAAGGCTGCAAGGGTAATTTGTATGACGTATGTGTGTGTGTGTGTGTGCAAGACACACCAGCTGCTCCAGTTCCTCTCTGCAGCAAGTGCTGAGTTTGCTCTAGACCGGTACAATGGGATCTGAGACCTCTGTACACCACCAGCCATGAGAATTCCCTGGCCTTTTTCCCTCCACATGTACTGATGATGACAATATTCTAGTCAGAGTTCCAGTTTTAGGAACATTATTTATGTAAAGAGAAGAAGATTACCTGTCCTCAGTGGCTATTCTTAATAGGTATAAGAAATCCTGTATGGAAAGACTGACTGCCACACCCCTTTGAGTGCCACAAGGCCCCTGCTTTGTCCTTGTTTCATGCTACAGTAGTCACTAACAGGTAAATTTAGATGCTTCCACAAGAAGGGCTTTTTTAAACTAGCCTCAGGTTAACCAGAACTCCATCTAGGAATCCTGTTTGCCATATGTGCATCATGCTCTGCTCCTGATTAGGATACAATTGGAAAGAGATGTTCAATGAGAAAAGTGAACTCAGCAGTGGAAACAGTCTCCAGAGTTCCCTTCCTCAAAAGCATCATCTCTGTTATCCTTCCTTACATACTTATTTCCTCATTAATTACATTCTCAATGCTAGTCTTTCAGCTTATTGGACTACCTGGATAGAACACACTTAACATTTTTCAGAATTGTTTTTGCAGAAAGATGGCACCTCAACGGTGCCTTAGTCTAAATGTTTGGTTTTCAAACAGAATGTAGCAGGCAGAAGGAAGAGGGTGTGCACTCTGACAGCTGGAGTAAACTAAGATAAAAAATTACATACAAGATTTTTCGTCCTTATTATTCCTATTTTAGGACATAACACATCAAACATAACAAAATCAAACAAACAAAAAAAACCTACTACAGGTGGTTTCTTTTGCAATTTTGAACGTGCCAAAGACCTGTGATTTATGTTCCTATCAACCAACTCTCAAGCCATTCAGTGTATGTATCTTGATACACTGATTATCATCTCTTGCAAAATATTCCATGGCCAGCTATGTCCAAAACTTTGTGATCCAAAGATCACAAAGACAAGAGACCTTAAAATATTTATAAATTAAAAATACTCAAGATATATGAAAATAATCAAAGCCCAGAGCAACCTGATCAGACTCTGGAGACAGTCCCACTTTGGGGGAGACTGGATGACTTCTGCCAGTTCCCTTCACCTGAATTATGGTTCTGTAAATAAATGGCACCGCTCATTCAGAGGATGTGCTACTGTGACCCTGCTTTTTACTATTTGCCCTCTGATGCCTTTTGTGCCTTGGATTCCAGCCTCTGTCTCATGCCACTTGAAGCAGCAGTGGTTCCCACAGCCAGCTGCCTCAGAACACATGGCTCCCCAGGCACTCAGGAGCTCCGTTGCCATGTGTGTCCCTCTGCGCAGAGGGACATCTTGTTCTGCGCTATGTTTGCCGTGCTTGAGGACATCTCACATGGCACCATTCCCTTCCTGCTATCTCCTGCCCAGAGTCAAAAATTGGAACATATAGTTTTCTCTAAAGAATTTGATCACACTGAAGAACTGAAATCCTTATCTACTGGAATAAAATCTATGTTTCTTTTCATTACAGAAGTCCTTGTTGAAAAATAAAAGGAGAAATAACACACTATAGAAGAACTACTGTAACATTTACCTTAAAAGTTAGATCCAAGAGGTTTTGCAATTACAGAGGGTGAGACAAGTGAGATTTTGGGAACAAGTATAAAAGACAGACACAGGAATTGAATAACTTCAGCATGAGAAATATATGCTTAATTAAATTTTAGTCAGCCCAACACTGAACTGGTCATCATTAACCACATGTGCTTTCCCACCCTTTCATTTATGCCCTTGCTTATGGCTTTTAAAGGGTTATTTTTTCAACAATCTGGATTATATATTTTAAAAGTAAGAATGTTCTTTGAGACACATAACTAGATAGTGTGAGATTTTATGAATATCCTTTCTACTATGTTCACAGATTTGAACTTGAGGATAAATTGTGTATGTTTTTTTCAGTGTATATTTGTTGTCACAGTAACTGCAGTTTTCCCAATAAATGGAAATTGCATCGTTTCCTTAGCATTCAGGTTATTACACTGAAATAGCACCATGAATTCACCATTACTTCTCCCTTCCTGTTGTCAACTTGAATCTCATTTAGTTACAGGAGCAGGCACTAAAACAGGTTAGTTTAGATCTGTGCACACTAGAAAGCTGAAGCAAGTCTGCTTAGCTGCCTTACATCCTGTGACTCATGCCTGTGTGGGAAAGACCTTATTTTCACAGAGATCTCTTAGATAAACAAGGCAAGTTGGCAGCAATTCGATTACACTGATGCAAGCAGTCTCTGCTTTCTGTTGCATTCATTTGCTTTGTATTTTCTGAAAAACACAAGCAGGCTGATAAACTCTAGTGAGAATTCTTCTACCAAGGACACATGAGCGTTCATTTCCAATTACTTTTTTGTATAACAGGAGCAGCCTTAAAACCAGTTTCTAAAAAAATTTCTATTCTGTTACTACAATAGAATCCATTTTTTATCAGTTGCATTTTTTTAAAGTTTGTTAGCGAAGCTGTAGCTCTTGCTGATGACAACCATAACACACTATTTAGTTAGATACCTCCCTTCTGCAAACATACAAGCCTCTAAATACTGTGGACTTCAGATAGGAAATGGATTTAGATTGCAAAATATCACTTTTACATATGTGCTGGAACAGAGTTTTGGACAGCATAAATCACCAAACATTACACTCTTTGTCACCATTTCCCCAAAAAGGAAAAGTGAAGAAAGTAACCATTACTGTAATTCAGAGGTCTAAAAGTGTGTAAATCAAACTGGACAAGTTTATTGCAAATTCATCAAGGTTTTTGCTCTTGTTTTGAAACCCCACCAGTTTATATTTGAATGACTTCGGCCACATCTTAGATAATTAAGATTTTAATTGTCATTTTATCAGCTTTGAAATGAAACTCACTTGGACAAAGCGCAGCGATCTTTCAGATTCACACCCCCCTTTGCCTCTGTCAGCACACAGCAACCAGACGGGTTGTCCATTTAAGGGAAAAAGTACAAGCTCCAGCCTATTTCCGTGTGCTTTGGATGTGTTTGTCCCACTCCTTCAGCAAAGCATTCTGTTGTGCCAAAAAGCATTTCCTTTCTTGCAAAAGTCATGCGCACATGCACACATATACTCCCATTTCAATGAAGTTTTAATTAAGCTTTTAATTGTAGGAATTGTCACTTTCTCTGTATTTCTGAGTGTGTAAGACATTGTGGAGGATGCCACAATCTATGTAATCTTACAGATCACCTTTAGAGATACAATTTGCGTGCTTTACTTGTGGAAAAGATTAAGAGATACAGTCCAGACAAAGCAGAATGAGAATCATAGGGCAAAGCCATCTTGAATTAAAAAGAAAAAAAAGCACATCTCTCCCAATGGAGGAAGACTTTCTGTTTGCACTTATATTAGTACTTATTTTACTATGATGCTGAGAATAAAAGGTAATATAGAAAGTACAGATTATCTGCAGAAGCAGGAGGAGTAGGTGCAAAGACCTAAAATAAAAGGGAAAATCTAATCAAGTATCCCGAAATACACGATTTTCACAAATACATGAGGCATCACACATTTTCAACATGATCAGAGACTCTCATTGTCTCTCCTGAACAGGACACAGGCAAAATTGTTTCTGCCCTTCACCTCAAAGCATAACTACAGGACTGTGTTACAAGTCCTAGTGTCACTAGCTTGGTATAAATACTAGCTACTAAGTAGAAAAAGAGAGGTTAAACAATCTTAATATTTTATGAATGGATTGTTTTCTCAGCTATCCAATATGCTCCAAAATGAAGAAAAGCCTGTCTTCCCCAAATAATTACCAATATTCTGCATAAAATTAGGAAACAACTTTCAGTAGAAAGCAATGAGAGAAATTAAAACAGAAAAGGCTAAAAATGAAAACTACCACAATAAGATAATGAAGCTGAAAAGTTTAGACATTTGGTCTTCTTGTTAATAAATATTTAAACTTTTCTATACAACAGAATATCCTTATTTTATCTTTCTAGCTTTCAGTATCCTGGGTTTTATATACTAAATATTTCTGGAGAAATAGTAAGTATGAATAGATGTAGTTCCTTCTCATTTGTAATGATGTTTCATCTGGCCTCTTCACAAATACTCACTTTATTTCTCCAACTGGCATTTTAGATATGTAGAAGGACAAAATCCCTACCCCAAATTCAGTTTATACCTTTAAATAACATGGCAACCTGCAATGACAGACCTTGAGAAAGGAAGGGAAGAAACCAGAAATTGGAGGAAAAATAAAATGTCTCTTTGAACAAAAATATTTGGACAGGAATAGAGATGATCTGTTTTGTTAAACGCTCTTGAGGGGACTGGAAATTTATCTGCTAATTACTGAATACTGAAACCTGATCTTAATGAATTCAAAGGAAATCTCACTCTGAACTCAGTGGCATAAATCTGACCTTTGACTGGCACAGCTCTGAGGCACATTCTTAATTTCTGCCTGGAGGTACCTGAACTGAGTTAGATAAGATTATCAAAAGCCTTAAATTAAGCATGTGTGGAATTTGTGCCAACAGAAAGATCCTGTGTCAGGAGGAGTTTCACTGATACACCTCTATCACTAAAAAGCTTTTAGTATGGAAATGGCTACAGTGGTGAAATTGTAACCCAGAGGAGCAAAACAGGGCATACCAGCAAAATACAGATTTCCTAATATACTACTGCTTAGTCCACAAGCTGCTTCCAGGAAGCACACCCATTTCTTCAGGAATCCTACTTTGGCTGACATAGCTCTAATAATGTTTAGTCTTTCCATGATCTTTGTGTCAGGTGTGACAGTGAGCTGCACTACAGAAAACTCAGATGTCATGAGGTCAATGTCAAGCTCACTAAAGCCAGTAGCATAAAGGATGTACCAGTAAACATCAGTAAACACCAGACCCAAAGGTCAATAGTCTACCAGATGTGAGCGGGAGGAGTTCAGGAAAATCAGGGCATATGTAAGCAGGGACAGAACAGTGCTGAGCTTTGAAGATGGATTTCAGGTCTTTGAATTTGGTGTTAGAAACAATCAGATCCTCTATAAAAAGACTGAAAGACTGAGGTGATGAAAACACTCAGTTAAGATGGTGACTTTAGCTGTGGCTAGATTGGCTAAAATTATAACAAAATTAATATAATAATTAAATAATAATTTATAAAAACTATTACTATGAAAATATTATAATAAAATCAAAAAAGCCACAGAGAGTCTGGAAGTGGATTGAGATTGGAAGGAGTACATAGTCTTTAGCACCATGAAAGGTAGCATTCATTCCACAGTTATGTGAATATAAACAAAATCAAAATGATACATAAGGGAGAAAATCAATGCATATGCTGTGTCTACTTGTCTTCCACAAAAATCACTACAATGGAGTGTATTGCCAAAACATAAATTGCTTTCTGATTTGATACAAAATTGACCTTGGTTTCACTGTAGTCATTAGAAGAATTGGCTGTTTTTCAAATATGAAACCATCTGTTGAATAGCCACATTACATATTCCACAGATTTGATTGGAAAATCCCAGAGCCTCTTTGTGGACACCTGTTGAAAAGAGTAATTTTAGCCTCCTCCTCCATTTTGAAATGGAAAGGAAGACAGATGTATGTAAAACCACAACTCCGTGCGTTAGAGTTCAAAGTTGCTATTAGACTGTTCAAATGTCACTTCATGTGATAGTTATCAGGCTAATAATTTGCCTTTCGATTTTAAAAACTTTGCTAAATGTAAATTGTGCAAAAAAAAGGGAAGTTGCAAAACCACACTTACGCTGAGGAACAACTAAACCATAAAAGGAGTCAATATTACCATAGTATTTTCCCAGATTTTGCCATCCCTATTTATTCAGAAGGTTAAATTTGTCATTTCTCCACAGTTTAATTTGCCAAATACTTCATTAAAGAGAAGAAACAGTAATTTTCACTCCAATGTCAAGATGACAAAAACTGTACATATATTGTCTCAGATTAATTTCTCACTGTGTAGCCTTCTTAAGAAAAAATAACTTTCTCAGGATATGTCCCTATTAAAAAGTAATTCCAAAGTTTCCTTTTGAGATTTAGATTTGGGATCCCATAGTGCTTTAGTAATTCCACAATAATAATTATCACATTAAATGATAGTCGCCAAAAAGTGTTTCTGTTTAGTGCTTCAGTGTGCCCCTTGCTAAGAAATAAACTGTATTAGTTTTTGCTTTTAAGAACTTTCTTCCATCCTAATACTTAATTTATTTTATCATTTCACAGGCAGTTACATTCTCAGCCACCAAGTCAAAGTTGCTTCAGAGTATTTTAATTCCATCCAATCCATCCACTGCTAAGATGTGGTATTGATGTCATTTATGTAGTATGCAGGGATGCAACTAGAATTATTTAGCTAAAGGAAGACATTCTCATCTTCCTGAGGCAGTCCCAGAGTCCACAGACTGTGTGTCAAACACCACAGACAGTCAGCACAGACTCAGTTAGTTCACTCCTTCCTTAGGACAAATATTTTTTGTCTGAGACAATCCTACATAAATCTGTGAACAGGGTTTTAGCACAGGGTAAGTGCATTCTTTAAATCTCTGCCTTCATTACTGAAATCATATTGCATATGAACTCATAATCAGTATGTCTCTTAAAAATTCATGCATACTAGATTTGTTTTGTTTGCAGAAAACAGCTTTAAAAGAGGTGGCAGGGAGGAGTAGAATTCATTCTCCAATTGATCAAACAGCTTTTGTCAGTTAAGACAATGTAAATCATACAAAGCAATTCCTCCCCTAAATTACATGACCGCTATGGGGCCGTAGGATATGCATTTCTAACTGACAAACAGCATTCCATCCTGCTGTCAGGGTAAAACATCTAAGAACTGCTTTCTCATTTATTTTGCTAAAAGGAACGTACACTTTAACAACAGTGACCCAGCTCAAGCACACTTAGGTACAATAAACATAAGATCAGTCCTCAGGACTGTTGCTGTATGCTGCTAATCAAAGCAGCGGAGATGAATATTCATTCCATATAAATAAGCACAAGAGAAAGAACCAAGAGAGGCTGTCACAAAGGTAGTACAAAAGGCACCAGGTGTGTCCTGAAAGTAAGGAAACAGAAAGTACAAATGCACTGGGTCAGGAACTATTTGGTTAGTTCTGTTACTGAATGGCTGTTTCCTCTTGTTTATCACACAGGTTGTGACTGTTTTTAATAGCTGCTAGACTATCACTGGTCAGGGATGATATGTATTCTATTATTAAATGTTGATTTGTCTTCTGTCTGCATGTAAGCAGATATAAACAAGATACACATCAAAATCTATGCACATTTTTTCATATTACTGCTAGCTACTTCATTATGCTTGTTCTCAGAACTGCAGAAGTTACTTAAGCAATGCTTTTCTATCATGGAAACATAAAAAAACCTCTAAAACTTCTATCCCAGCTTTCATCTATTGACATTTCCAAATCACTCAGAAGATTGTTCAAAGAAGGAAAGAGACAATCGAAATTAGAAAAGAAATCTTTTGTAAAAAAGACACTAGAAAATAAAAGTTCTTGTAAAAAAAACAGAAGCAATGGAGAGGTTAACTCAGTCTTACCTGTCAGCAACACGGACCTAGGAATATCCTTTACACTGTAAGATTCCAGTAGCCCGTCCCACAGCACCACCACAGGAGTAGAATGATCCAGCCCAGGAGAGCACAAAGATAGAAACTTTGTCCACTTTTCTAGGTCTACCAGCAGTTGAAGTAATGAAGGAAGCAAGGTAGAGAACAGAAGACCGGAGCTGCTTCTTGCAGAAATCCCAGGCAGGAGAAGTAGGAGGTATACTCCGTCTGTGTCTCACCCAGACTTTTGTTTAAAAGTTTTTTCAACTGTTGCTAGGTGGTGTTAGGCTTTGGCAGTTTAGTTCTCAGATTGTATTTCCCCTCTTCTGGTCTCTTCACACAGTGTTACAGCAATGACTTTGTTGAGCTCAGCTAGCTTGTGCTATATTTAACCAGTGTTCTCAGCAAGTCAAGCCTGTCAACAGCTGAGAAGTTTGGAGCAGGCTTTGCTGAGTTCCTCAGCTGCTGAATTATCAGTGGATGTTGCACTGCACAGCCCAGCTACTACATTCACTGAAAGATTGTGGGGAAACTGTCAAATCCTTTTAAGGGCTTCCAGTGACTTCACAGGAGTAATTACTATTTAAAGCACTAACTACAAGATGTGTATTTAGGCATATATTTTAGACTGCTAGAGAAAGAATACTTGTGTTCACTGCAGATGAGTTCAATTATTTATACAGTGAGAATTTTCCTAGGACAAGTAGGAAGTTTATAATTTGAAAGGTATGCACTTCACTTGAGGAAAAATTACACGTGGGAAGAACTTTTTGCAGCATAATTTCTTACAGTTTAAATATACTAAGATGACATGGAGAAATTAATGAAAGGTTTAGGGTGGAAATTTTTCACTGTGATATTTATTCCAAAGACAACCTTTTTGTCCCAGACCAAGAGCTTCCTACAGTTATTCCTACACTGTCTCTCACTGAAGAAAAGGAAAGCCACACAAATCACAATTTGTTTGATAGGAGTACTAGGAACACATTACTCCAGGGCTATATACATTCTGATGTATCCACACTCGCTTCTGGATCAAATTACTGTTCCTAATTCTAAGCCACAAGTCTCTTAATCAACAGACCAGCAGTAACACTGGACAGTTTTCAGCCCACAGACTGTCAAGATATCAAGACTCCAAAGATGTTGCGGATCTCAGACTCTGGAACCAGCTTCTACCACCTCATGGCAGAGCAGCCTCTGTGTCTCTGGCAATGAAAATTCCCTACTCCAACAACTCTGTTCTCATCTGAGCAGTACTTCAGAGTTAAATGCAGAATGAGCCTTCTTTCCTTTGGAAAGCTTTTCTCTAGTGATGATTTGTGGTATTGATCTAAGGTTAGATGAAGAGGCAGGAAAGAACACAGGAAAGAAAAAAAGTAAAATGATGCTAAAAATTTGCTTGTTGATATTTATACAGGTGGACATACCAACATTGCAGAGCAAAAAAAGATTCAAGCAGGTCATAACAGTACCCTGCAGTGATGCTGGGTCGCTGTGCAAGGAGTAGGATGGGGAGTGAAAAGTTATCGCACACAGTCTGTGACAATTTCAACATGCAGGAACATAACTGGCCACGACTATATGAGATACCAGGGGGTGAGTACAAGGCCTTATGGGAAGCAGCTACGGGATTAGCTGTAGCCTGGTGCTCTAACCCTGTCTCTGGAATGACTTCTGCTTGATTTGTGTTATTATCTAAACAAGCAAGGAACAATGAAAAAATACTTTCATTCCCAAGTTGTTCATAAGGAGAAAATGAAGTAAATACTAGGTATCACTTCAAGTAACTGATATTTAGACATTGATGACACATTTATGAAAGCCCCAAACACTTTCATCATGTCAAATATATTTTTTTTTGGAGACCAAGTACTAATCACTAATTTCCATTTGCATTTCAATATTTGACTTGGACAGAATAGTTAGAATGTATGAAAAATAGGAAAACTTCTGTTTTTCAGAAACAGCTATTTGGAAAATTATTTTAGAGACGATAATGTATTGGCATAAAGTTTGCTGTTATACGCTTCCACTTTGAACTGAAGCGAGATACAGATATCCACTACAAGAATCTCTAATGTAGTTCCCTCACATAAAATTTAGGTGCTCCAACCAGATGAGTAACTTTTTGACTATTCTGGCTTTAACTTCTTGCTCAAAGTGCAGTATTAACAGTACTTTATTCATTCAAATATAATAAATCAGGCAAACAAAACAATTAACTTGGCTTATAGATCTCAGAAAAAACCAAATGATTCTCAACATTTCTCTCCCATTAGTTACTGGCACATTCACTGAGTGGAAAACAATACAACTTCTTAGGAGGCATTCTCTGCTGCCAGCCCTTGTGGGTGGGTTTCAATAGTGACCTGCTGGTGCGAGTCTGCTCATTCTTGTACACTTGCAAACTCACTCCCCAGCTGTGCACCACAAATATAATCCTCTAACACAAGGGGAATTTCAGCAAAAAAATTTAGGCAAATAGAACAGATTAGGTTTTGCAAGTGAGTCAGAGAAAATATAAAGACTTCTAGTATAGGAAGGGTGTAATTAATCATCGATACTGGAAATGTAAAGTTTTTAACTTTGTGCAATATGAAAATGGTTCACATCTAAGTTTTACCCCAATTGAATGATGGAAAAAATAGTTATAAATAGACAGGTTGTGGAGGGTGGGGAATAAAAGGAAAAACAAAACCATGAAAGAGATGTTTTAGTTTGGCATCCTATGTTAGGTCCTAATGTCAATAAAGAGCATCATCTAAAGTCTTACTGACATACTCCAACTAAGTCCAAAAAGCAACTTCCTTATAATTTCTGATATCTCTTAGTCAAGCAACCAAGATAGCGGAGTCCAAAGTAAATAATTCTAAGAAAATTTGTAATGGAGGCCAAACATCTCAGTATTATTTCAATCAAAACAACAAAGGCCAGAGCAATGCAAATAAAAGGGAACAAAAATTGGCACTAGAGAGTGAAGAAGAGCAGCAGCAGGACCTATTACCATTTTCAAAGATAATGTTAATCAGAAATACAGATGAGGGACTGTTACTGTTCACACAATCATATTTCTTTGTACCTACATTGCTAGAAAATGGAAGAAAAATTTTTATGATGTGAGCTGTTCTAGAGAAATTCCAGGCTTGAGGCAGAAACTACTGGCAGAAAATTTATGGTTTTTATAGAGAAGATCAAAACAGACGTCTTCTTCTGACCTTACTGGTTTCTCTTGACCTTAAAATATATGCCTTTAAATAAGATTTTTCTGGAACACATACAATAGTATTACCATGTAATTTTTATCTCAGCTATCCATCACTTTTGTGTACAAGTATATCTCTTAGTCATAGAGGTATTCAGAGATACAGCCTACTACCTTTGTCCTTTTCAAATACTTTACATCAGCCTTAACTGGACCAATATACTGGAAACAAATCTACGTGAACAGACTTAGAGTTTCTTAACTGTATGTCCTAGGGAGCTCTAATATGTGTATAATTCTGTGTGACCAACCACTGAGTTCTTCATTAAGTTGCTCTTTAAAATGCATTGAAGTAAATAATAAATATTATAATTAGTTTCTAACCAATTATTTTTTTCATTTCCTTGAAGGGTAATGCGCCACAGTTTTGTGATAACCTGCTTTCATACTTATTGCTTACTTCCATAAATCTCTATTATTTTAGAGATAAGCATGCTACTGCTTTTAGCTTTGTTTTGGCTTTACAGTGTAACTTGCGCTTCCTTACAGTTTGTTGGAAGGGAGGGTGTTGAATCATGTTTTGATTAATATGATCTTGGCTGCACCTCCTCAAATCTGTATTTTGGGAGGGATAGGTATTGATTTTTTTAATTTTACAGCTACTATTGTCACCTTATTAAAAAAAAAGCTGACACTGCTTTTTAGATATTAGGTCTACTATATTTTCATCTCAGCACCTGCTTTTTTATAACCAAAGAAAGAAACATATTTCTGCATTTAGTTCATAGATTCAGTTTAGTTGTCTATTTTATAATCCTGCCAAAATATCCCCACCACAGTCACAAACCTCCAGGAACATTTGGAATGTTATAGTCTTTTCTGTAATAGTTTTGCATGCTTTATTAGTGAACTAAAACCGGGGTGTCTTTCATTTTGATTCTTCATATGCTGTCTTGTTGTATATATTGTCTTCAAGAAACATTTTTTGCTTTTTTTTAAAGTTGTAATTTTAATGAAGGAAACATACTAAAAGGCATGTCCATTTCAGTTATTTTATATTTCTTATTTTTCCTTTGTACAAAGAAAAGTATTGGCATCCCATTTCTTCAAATGACGTGAGGTGCAGATCAAATATGGGGAAGTTAGTTATACAGCCACATCAAGAACATCAGCAGGCCCATTGGACTTAGGCAGGCACAACGCTATCTAAAAAAAAAAAATGACAGAAAAAACAGTGATAACTTTAGAATCACGTTTGGACTATTCTGAATCCAAAGCCCCAGAACATGGCTCTCACTACAGTTGGGTCAAATGGAGACAGTAGCAAGCACAAGTCTGTAGGAAAGTGCCAAATCAGACCTCTGGAAATGGAGTAAATCACCTTATTGGCTTTGCTGCTGCACCCCGGAGTGCTATGCAACTTGCTCAAAAACTAAGATAAAAATGAGCTGAAAATGGATTATTTGCTTTTAAGGCCAGAATAAACTGTTTTCATAATCTAATACAGCCTCCAACACAGGAAAGATTGTGGAATTTTCCTCGTGCAAAACAGCAAGTTGCAGTGAATTAAAGCACATTTTTGAGAAAGATTATATAAATTAAACATGGATAATTTGCCACAGCAAAGTATAAATGCAGTCCAAGAGTAAATTACACTTGCTGTTTCAAGCAAACCCAGCCTTTGCAATCTGTTTTCAGTTTGATGATGGCTGACTTCAGTTCCTAGACCATGAGATGGTTAGTCACTGGCCTTCAACCTCTCTCAATTTTCTCAAGCCTAAATAAGTCCCTGTGGCTATTAACAAATCTGAAGAGAACATGTCTTTACCAGGTTCCCCCCGCCCCATACAAATTAATAATTTTCAAGTGAAATGAAGCACTCTGAGGTGAAACACGGCAGTCTTCGTAAACTAAGAACATTAAACATGCAAACTAGAAGCAAAAAATATTTTCTCCAAACAAAACAGAACACCTGCCTAAGGGCTAGCTCCCCCAGAAGGGCAGCTCTGTCCTTGGAAACAGCGTCAAGCACTACTGGATGTGAAGCCCTGGTCCGCCATCCCCAAGAACACAGTGCCACCTATCTCTGCGTCAGGGTTAACTCATGGTGGGCGATGGGAGAGGACGGGCAGAGGGAGTTCTACTCTTTTCATCCAATTCTGCACCGTCCCTTGCTCCCGTGTTTGGTTTTCTGTGGGCTAGGGGGAGGATTCCTCCACTGCACATGCCCAGATTGCAGCTGTATTTCCTATAAGGCACTGGCTTCTGTCATCCCCCCGGTGCCATTTCCATGGCTCAGTACAAGTTCTGACTGGTTACACCTTACTGCAATTAAGACATTGTAAGCCAACACTCACATCATTAGTGCTTCTGCAGATTTTACTGACAGGAGCCTAAACTCCTTATTACCTTATCTGTGGATCTCTAGGACTTGAACTGATGAGGAGAAAGAAGTGGCTAAACATATATAAGCATCCCAATAGTTTAAAAGTAGGTACCTGCCTGGAGTCCTCCATCTGGGAACGACCAGGCTAGGAAGAAGCAGTCTTTCCCAGTTTTGTCTCCCTGGAAGCCTCAGGACAAGATGCCCCAGAAATAAACCATATATGTATCCCAGATGTAAGTTACAGTCCAACTAATTTTTTCATGAAGAGCCTTTCCAGTCCCATGACCAAACTGTACACATACACCTCTCAGACAGTCACAGCATTGGTATGAATAATTTGTGTGCAACTGCACAGGAGAAGAAGAGAGAAGGGATAAGGTGTTTAGATTCAGACACAAATCTGTGCTTGAGGAACATCTCCACAGGGGGTCAGAGGCAGAGTTTTGAAATTCAAGATTTTAATCTCCATGAAGTATCAAACACATGCCATTTTCAATGTAAAGAAAAAGAGGATATATGCAAAACAGCTTATTTGACATAATTTACATTTTCTGGTTTTACTTTCACGGATGTGGGGAAGAGGAATCTGCTTTCTACTTTCCATTATTTAAGATGTGGTGAACAATAATGAAGAGGGCTCAGTTAAATTGGTGTTCCAGTCACTTGCATCTGAAAAGACATTGCTTGCCAGTGATAGATGAAAGTACTTAAAAAGGACTTGTTTTTAAGCAGTGATGTTTAGAACAGTTCTCTAAGCACAGAGTTTACTGGGGAGTGTTAGGAAAGATTCGTTTTGCTTTTTTATTGACTGTTGAAAGGGCAGAATAATATAGATAAGAAATATTTATAGTAACAAGTGCAGGTGGAAACAGGAAATTTGGGGGGAAAAAAACGGTTTTATTGCTTTAGAGTCAGTTTTGCCCATACTAGCATACAAACTTTTTGTATATTTTGGCACTAAAATTATAAAAATACTTTTGTTTTGGTTTGGTTTTGGAAGCAGCAGAAGGATTTCTATTTTTAAATCGTATCTGTTGGAAAACATTCTCTGTGAAAAAAATCTCCAAATGCTACTCCTGCTATTACCAGTAAGTCAGCAGTTGGAATTACAGAAAAAGTTTGAACTATAGCATGTTTGGACTGAATATAAAATCTGCCACCTTCAGTCTGACTACAAAGCACCATACTGGAACATCACCCATCATATGTGACTTACTTAAGCCATATGTTCATAGTGCCAAAGAGCAAACTAACAAATCTAAAGCCTTTCCTTTTGTATGCAGAGCCTATGCAACTTCTTAGGAAATCCATCTCAACCAAAACCTGCAGTGAATGTCTGATAATCTCAGTACAAACTGGTGTCCAACGCCTTTCTACTAACACAAATTATTTAGATGAAAACCCCTCTAAGTTAAAAGAACTACCTGAGACTCCTTAGTCCTCATAAGTAGAATGCAATTTTTTTAGAGAAACAAAAATAGTGATGGGAGATTAGACAGGGAATCCATAGGCAACAGGGAAATGTTTTACTGCACAATGCAGAAATCAAGAGAAGGGATACAGAGGAAACTGAACTTACAATAGCAAGAGCCCTGCAGAAAGCTTCCTCATAAGGCATCTCTTCCTAAAAAAGGAAAGGGAAACAAGCTAAGAAAGTACCTTAAACACTCCTCATCCTCTAAAGTACTGCCTTTCAGGGTAGGAGCAACCTCAACAGAATGAGGTGCTCACTGAGTTAAAGGTAAGCATCAGTCACCACTGACAGCCACATAAGTTTCCTTCCTTTTCATTACCCGACTAATTTAAGCAGACCTATATTCAGTTAGTTCCTGAGGATCCCCACTTCCAGTAATCAAAAGCATAACAACAGCACAAAGATTGCTTAGCAGAGAAAGCCAGAGATAGTACTGCCTAAAGAAATTTGTAGGAAAACTACATCACATTATTCATTTTATTAGGTCACCTTTCTCTTTACAAATTAACATATTGCTACTTTCTACTTACGATGTCTTTTTTTTTTAATGGGTGTCACAGAATCAGACAACAGCTGAGATTCAGAAGAACCTCTGGAGGTCATCTCATCCAATCCTTCTGCTCAAACAAGGTGACCTAGAGCAGGCTGCCCAGCACCATGTCTAGAGACAGCTCCGGAGTATCTCCAAAGACAGAGTCAGCACAGTAAATGAACAGTACCTCAGAGCAGATTTGTCTCCCCTAAATCAGACATGAAGTTAGGTATACAGTCCGAGCTGGTTGGTTTTGCTTCCTCTGCAGTTAATCAACATCAATCATTGAGAGAAGATGACTGAACACTCATTTTAGGACAGTAAAAGTAATCTGAGGAGAATCTAGTCTGAAGCACAATTCTACATCTTATATTTTTCCCAGAGTAATGGTTTGGGTTTTTTCATGAATGTGTTTAGTAGTATTTCTCATGTGCTATTTCATGTAACACATTTTTAAGAAGTAAATAAAATCTAGGCTTCACAAGAAAGTGAAATAACCAGATAATTCTTTGGGGTTTTTTTCCCCGAAATTTCAGAAGTTTAACTTCAGAAGCCAGAGTTTAACTACCTAAGAGAAGTCCAAAGAATCTCTTGAACTACACATTTCAGTGATACTGAGAAAACATACAATTCAATTAATATTCAAAGCTGATGCACTTTATGCTACTTCTGTTGGATAATCCCTAGAATCCACATTAGGTCTAAGATTTCTTTAACCAAAACCAGATCTCTTTTTGGCAAATATTACCCCCATATTTCTCCTCTACAGAATGTGGGAGGCCAAGATTTTTGAGTATTTTGTGCTTCCCTCCCACATATATACTGCTAAAAATTGAGGCTTACTTTATTTTGTCATGTTTTTCCCACAATTCTTTCATATTAAGCAGATTTTCTTTCTCCCTGAGGTCTAAGTAAATCCTTCTAGAAACTGAAGAATACACTTAGGCATCTCAAACTATTCTTCTACATTTCTTTCAGAAGGATGGCCTCCAGATCATCCACCAAATGCTTCTGCATTGCTTGCTTTTTACTAGTGCTGCATCTATGATAGGCTGGGATATAAAAAAATTTGCAGAAAATAACAAATCGCCAAGGCATCATAACTAAAACTCTTTTAGGGACAGTTTACCCTTCAGAAAACAACTAGTAGATAAAAAAAACTATTAATCTCCAGATCATAGTGACATAGTTGGGAATGAAACAGAATAGAACAATATAACCATTTTAAGCAAGACAAATCAATAAAACATTGCAGAACAAGTAAAATAAATAATTCTCAACAGAAGATAACAAAGTACTGAAGCAGAACCTGAGTACCTGAAGAAAATATTAATACTTCTGTAGCTGAAAGACAGGGCTGGCTTGTCACATATGGCTGTAGTGGTCTATAAGACAAAAAAAAAAAACCAAAAACCAGAAGAATTGCTTGCTAGTCAAACAAGGAGCAAAATTTGATGCAGAAGTCCTTCACTGCTAATATTAGTAGGAGTTGCAACTTCTCTATTAAGCAATAGGCTGACAAAAAAGAGGAAAAAAAGCTCTTCAGATACAGACAAATAAATAATCTAACCAGGAGAGGGAAGGAAACAGAAAAATGTCCTGATGCAAACACGAAAAGAAACAAGTGAAAACATGGGATGGGCAGTTTAGTGTACCTAATATATTTTAGCAGGAATACAGATGTTTCAGTGGTGAGGGCAGTCTAAGAACCTAACTAGACATAAACAACTGTTTTGTGCGATTAGTTTGGCTTACACTGCCAGCTGACACACAGATAAATATAAGTCTCTCCAAACTCAAGATTAACAAACACTTTTTTATAGTAGTGTGAGTTTCAAGCCTTTACCTGCATTCAGGTTTACTTCTACCATTCACAACAAAAATAGGGGGTGTCACATAGAGCAAGAGATGGCCATCAAGACAGAATTTGAGCTGCAAACAAGGGGATTTGATATTTTTTCATACAGATATATGAAGACACATAACAAAGCAATTTATCTTCAAACTTCTAAATAAACTTCAACAATCATTAAAGCAAAAGACATGATTGTGGATTATTGAAATGTCAGAAGAGAACTATGGTGAGAAATAATAAAGTACATTAGTAAGGGATTTTAACTAGCTTCCTGTACTGATAATAGAAGCCAGTTAACCATTACATTTTAGGAAGTAGCTTCCTGTGAACACTGATTACTATAAAGACTTTAGGTTTATTCAGGCCTGAGAAAAACACTTTAACTCAAGAAGCTGAAATCTCTATGAAGGGACCATTCATCTCCAACAGGCCAAAATATTGTACAAATATTTTTTCTTCAAAACATTTTCTTTCTGGAAGAAAGCAACTGAAAGGAATGGGCAGCCCACCTCTACGTACATTAAAGGTGAAGGGCAGCCAGAGTGCTTGCTTTCCATCTGATTCCACACACATAAGCATTGTATATCTTGCCACTCATAGGATCAGCCAAATCACTGTGCTCAAACTACAAAGGGAATATTCTCTACATTCCTTCAGGGAGTACATAAAAACATAGAAAAAAAAATACGGAAAAGAACCATTTTGCATTTGCTGATCTGCATTTTTGGGGTAGGTTGTAGGGATAATGGAGTGCTCCAGGCAGCAGCACTGAGTCAGAGTAGCAGTAAGTGGGCACAGCAGCACATCACAGGCCTTTCATACCCTGGGAAGACCTAAAGCTGATGGGACAAAGAAAACCTGGACAAACACTGCACTTGAATGCAGTTCGTAATCTATGCAGTACTCCTGGACAATCAGATTACTGATCACAAATCATCTCAAATCATCAGAGGTAGAACTGAGATAGGTGTAGAATGAGATTTACACGTGAAGTTTTATTAGGATCGTAGGAAAGCTCCTCACCAGCTCCCCACTACACATTTTTCCTCCTGAATATAAGGGAGTTACCAGCGGTTGATTGTAGTAAACTAGAAAGGCAAGGCAAAGGATGGCCAGAGTTTGAAGTTACAAGTAGCACTTGAGTGCCCAGAGAAGGCCTCCACTATGCTGCCAAGGACATAGACAAGACTAGTCACCTCTAGGACAACACCTCATCCAAAAGAAAAAGGGATTAGCTTCCCAGTGAGGAGCAGTATCCCCTTACTTTGAGATCTCTCTCCATCAAAACCAGTAGAACATTTATTTACAGGGAGACTGTGGGAAGAAGTTCTTCCACTACTGTGTTCAGGTCATGGACAGAAGCTGGAGGGACTTTAGAAAAAACCATCTGGCTGTTTAGTCACTCTTTTTTTGTTATCACTGATTACCTGCTTTTTTATTTAATCCTAGCTAGTGCATGTCCTTTTATTCTATCCCGGATTTTTTTCCTGGATACATGACAAGAATATATGGAAAACTAGGTTACTCCACAAATACTTTGATCTGTACGTTTGAGAGAATCCACAAATGACAAAACCTAGTCAAAAAATAACTGGTTCATATAAACTCCAAACCCATTTATAGAACTGAATATCAATATCTCTCTATTCTTTTATGTAAATATTTCTGAGGTCCCAGATCTCACCTCAGGTTTATTCAATGAATAAATAAGTTCAAGAGAAGTCAGAAGAATAACTTTGACGTATTTTTAATAATTCTTCAACAACCTTCCCTTCACAAATTAGAATTTCATAAATATTACAAAACTTCCTTGTAACAACGACATAAGCACAGGCATAGCAAACCATATTTATGAAGAACAACTTCAGAAACAAAGACAAATTTTTGTTTTCTATACTGTCTGAATAAAATTAAAATAGATGAGATGAAGCATATAGAAGGAAAAGAAGGAACACTGAAATGTTGCCCAGAAAGATCACTAATGAGCAAACCCTCCCAAATTCCTCTTCTTTGACTTCACCACAATCATGACATTAATTCCTGTGGAACGTAACAGGTTTGTCTTCTGTTACCAGCTACCAATAAAATGAGGTCAGCCTTTGCCTGTCCTTTGCAAAAAAATGGAACCACAGAGATACACCTCATGTTAAAGCAGCAATGCACTATTTGTTAAAAAAACAGCATGGCATTTCCTTGGTTAACTTTTGTTACCTGTCCAGCTCCATCAATTTAACAAACTTCATATTGCAACTTTTCAGTGTATTATAATATGAAAATGTTGCTTAAACTGTATCCCATAGCTCTGAGACTAGTTCATGACGCTGTCCTGGTGATTCTCCTCTATCTTATCTTCCACTTCACCCCAGGACAGATGCTCATAGTGGTTACATAGAAATACTTAATTTTAATACTGTTCAGAAAAAGATACCCCACAACTGCCTGTCATACAAGGAGTGCATCTGTGAGAAATCTGATACCTGAGAACACTTCAGATTAGATACTCTCATCTAGCAAAACTTCATGGGACTGTTCATAACTTTGGGCTTCAGCCAATGAACTTTACATTAAATGGAAGGAAAACACAACCGTAATGGGGTTGAGATAACTATATATTACATAGTTGCAGATGTAGAGAGATATCAATAAAGCAGCTAAAAACTCCCTGACTGATTTATTGATTTGGTCCAAACACCAATCAGTTTTAAAATGTTTTGCAAGCAAAGCTTGAGGAATTTCTACAGGAAGGAGGGCTAAGGAGGCTCTTTCCCCCCCACTTTGATTTGAGCTGCAAGTGAGAGCCCCATTACTATATTATGATATCCATAACACAGGTCATGTACATTATGGTCATGTTAGGATTCAGTTGTACTAATATGCTCTTGAGTTATTTACCCAGTCTCCCTGTGCTATTGAGAGAAACAAGCACTTCTAAAGCATAGCTCCTCTCTTGCTAATACAGTTGGTGAAATTACTCCACAGAAGTGTTTTCTCTGCACTGATCATAAGATGCTGAGGTTAAATCAGGTCCCCATGACATATGAAAATAGGTTACACGACTCTCACCCTTCCCATCTTAACTTGTTGCTCTGGGATCCCAGGTGTCTGTCTCCTCTCTCCAGGTATCTCCAACTCCTTCACAGACCGGAAGTACTCATTCAAACAGCTATTTTAGACAGCTAATTTTCTGTTCTCCATTTTTATTACACTAAGCAGCCTTGTGTTTTTCATTGTTTCTTCAGCTTTTCTGTCTAGCCAGAAAATCATGCCACAGACAGTGAAGACTACTGAGACCTACTGACTAGGTCAACAGAGACGTACTTAGCTAAGCTGATAAATGTTTTTCTCCAAGTTTCAATCCATCTTTTCTACTTAAACTTGAGCCTGATGTAAACTCTCTCTGTGGTCATGCTTATATCAGCTGAAGCCAGCATAAACAAGAAAGGGCATAGCACAAAATACCAAAACCTCTTGGAAGCATCCTCATTATCTCAGGAAAGTTTAATGACTCTGATTCAAGCCTTATTTATATTGGATCTTTATAAAGAATGCTACATCATACTCAGTGTATGCAAAAAAAGCCCCAAACAAACAAACAAACCAGAAAGAAAGAAAGAAAGAAAGAAAAGCAAACTACTTCAGACAGACCTAAAGTGGTAGCAGACAGACTTACATATGATACACTTGTGTGTGTGTATATATATATATATGTCCCAGTATATTATATAATATATTAAGTTTATTCTATTATACTATCCAGTGCAGAGGAAGTGAGTGTGAGTGGTGAAATAACAAACTACATTTATTATACCTGTATTTGAATAAAAATTTATTAGGTTAATCCTGAAAAGAATTAAACTCAAAATTACATATATTTTCATATCTTCTGCTCACATATTCTAATGACAAATATTAAAAGAATAGAGGATAGAAAGCTTCTTCCTGTAGTGATGGGTTTGACTACTCAGGCATTCACTAAAAAAGCTGCCTACAAACTTTGACAGCCTCCTGGATCTCAAAGAGACTAGTGCCACAAATTGAGATTTTCCACCAAGAACAGATCTGAAGACTCTCCACTCCCTGCTGGTACCATTACCAACAGGAAATTTAATGAAAGTAAGAAATAAGAATTTTTTAAATGAAGTAAACTAAAAACAGGTCTAAACAAGACTCATAGATAAGTGAAATTTGAATTTTTATCAAAAGTCATGAAAGAAATTCAAAAACTAAATTTGCTTTAATTTACAAAGGTGGGTCAGCAAGAGCTCTATGCCTGTAGAGAAGTGATCAGAATTGGGGCCATTACTAACAAGACAAGCCTTTGGGCATTGTCTGCAGAACTGAAGCGCTGGAAAAAGCAGCTTCTCATGGATATTTTCTCTCATTAAAAAGCCATCATAGCAAATAGCAAACTGAATGGGCTTTGTCAAAAAAAGCCCCAGGGGCTGCAGTACTCTTGGTAGAGATACACTGAGGCAGCAAATTTTGGATCTGATACTGGATTTCAAGCACAGTAAAGGTTATGTATAATTGGTTCCAGGAGTTAGCCTCATTCTAAACATGGGGAACATTTGCAAAATTACTAACTGGAAATGAGTGTTGAACATCATCAGACTTTGGAGTTATTAATCTCCAGGGTTTTAAGCGAAACCCATCTGCAGCAGTAAATCAAGATTGGATACAAATCTTGCAGAAGAAACCTTAGACTGTATAACTACATTGCAGTCACAATGCCTTTGTAGTCTGTCCCCATTTTTAATATTATTAAATTTCCCACAGATCATTTTAAGCATGCATTTACTGCTAGTCTGAGTTAATAAGCTAGCAATTACATGTATGCTGTTACAAAAACAATATTCCCATATCTCTTATGTCTTGGCCTTACACTGATACCTTTAAAAGTTGTATGAGATGTTTTTATTACTACTTGAAACCGAAAGTATTTGTTGTGGTGCACCCATTTGCAATTTTCTACCAATTTTCACGCAGCCTGTATGAGTTAGTAGTAGTCTGCCCCTTTCCATACATCCTCAATGACTACAGGATGACATCTAGTGGTACCAGAGGGCTTCAGTCTTTGTTTACTTTAAATTGCTAAATTTGCATTTAACACACATTACAGTTTCCAGGACGGGGAACATATAGGAACCATCATTCAAAATATGAAAATAGTTCTTGAGAAAGAGAAACAAAACAAAATCAAATCAAATCAATTCAAATCCCATTCAGTTGTGTGCTCTCTGCCTTCTTGTAGAGATGTATAATCTTTTGCCACAAAATCTGTAAAACAGTGATAAAAGGACCTTCCTAAAAATCAGAAGTGAAATTATTTTCTCTAACTGCCATAAATTTACTAAATGTCTTACTATCATTCACCTTACATATATGCATATGTATATATAAGTATATATATTGTAAAAAAATCCAAGTCAAACAATATAACCTTCAACAACATTATAAATGACATCAGGTCTTCTTTCATACTGTGTTTGATATGAGGTCAATATTTGAAAAGCTATTAATCAGTAGATTCCATTTTTCCACTGAATTAAGATTCAAAATTAATTTTCCAACATTTTAATTCTACGAATACTATAATATAAAACTGAATTAAAAAAACCCACTTTCTTACCATCACCTTTGTCACTGTTTTCCAAAAGTTTCTGGTCATTCTACTTGGTTACTAAAAGCAAAATCAAAGAGAAAAGATCAGATACACATCCTGAATGATGCTTTAAAGTGCATAGAAAGTAAAAAGCCCATCAGCATCCAGAAAGATTTTAAAGGGCACACTGAAATTTGCAAACACAGTGTGCTGAATGTTTGCCATCTGGTCTGTATCTCTTGTTAGATTGTAGAAAATGTCTTAAAGAGTACTTCCATTCTGTTTAAGTGTGGGATGTACTGTCCACAACAACATTATGCATATTTTTCCCTTACATAATGTCCTGGACACAATGAATAAGGTCAGTACACACCAGATTTACAAGTAGGAGTAATGGTAGCATGGAATAAATATTTGGCATAGTAAATACATTTCTGTTTTTCTCAGTAACTATTACTATGAGGCTCTTAAAAATACAAGAAGTACACATAATTATGGAAGGGTAAATAATGCTGTTCTTAAGAAGAAAAAGGCAAAGGCAAGTTGACAACTTGGTATTTTAAAAATAAAGCATAAATTTCAACAACAAGGCTTTGTAATGCCTTTCACTTGATCTTAGAACAATCACCACTCTGTACTTCATCCCACATACATATGACCCACAGACTGAGAAAAGAGGTCTATGGCATTCGCTCATTTGTACCAAATCCATACACTTGAAGATGTGCATTTATACATATGAAGATATAGAATCCCATTTAAATAATTTGTGTTTGAATTTGTCAGCAGAGTTTAATATGTCAAGTATTTTAATCAAATGCCATTACCTTTGACAGAGTTTTTATCACTATATCTATATATTTTACACACACACACACACACACATGTATAGAATGTGAAATTACCAGCTAGATTGTATTTCCTATACTTTCTCATACCGGAAACATCTGAGCTGACATTTTCTACTTGTGATCTCAGTTTCAGACTCAGGTTATTTTTATGAAGTTTTATTTCAGGAAAAAATAAATCCTGCCATCGTCTTGAAAAGATTAATTGCAACTCCGCTAAAAATAAGATTCTTTTTTTTTCTATCTTGTCTTACATAGGAGACCTGATACTTCTGAAGATGGGTTGCTTTTACAATGTAAAGCCACTATTTATTATCAAACTATAACCTTCTGAATGATCTCATTTTGCACAAGCTTAAGAGACAAGTGCTTAAAACTATACCTGCTTGTTAAGAGCTTGGCAGATAGAAGATTCTGTCTGTATAGACTAACCTCCATATTGAGGTCTAGAAGACAGAGTATTTTGGTGAAATTCATCCCTGAAGTGCAGTTATATGTACTTTAATTCATCATGTATTGTTTATTTTCTTTTCAGCAGGCGTCAGTGGTAGCAATTCGTTTACATGTGGTTAGAAGTGGAAAATGCTTTTATCTACATCCTTTTAGAAACTCCTTGATTTATTGATTTATTATTTATATACTTATTTTCCTAGAATCATAGGTATTCAAAATGAGGTACACTTTAGAACACAAATATGTTCTAAAAATGCTTGCTGAAAGTACTACAGTGCAAGTTCAGTCTAAAATTTCTCAGAACAAAAATAGTCTAATGCTACAACAGAATTTTAACAGAAATATGTATTTTTTTTTTCTCTTTACAGCATGCAGTTAATTCAATGGAATTATTATTGGTTTTCTCTGGTACACAAAGCAAATTTTTGTTGTTTATTCTCTAGGTCAAAATTTGGGGGTCCTTTAACAGCTCGTTTCACTTAGACACTAGCATGTACTAAGTGTTTAAGGTCTTGAGCACAGACTTATCTTGACAAATCTGTAAGCTGGAGCACTATTCCTTTTTCAGTAATAGGTACCATAGTGAGGTCTAACTGTAACATATATAATTTTGGATGGTGTTACTTTGAATTCCATAACAAGGTTAAAAGAGACAATAAAGATATGGTTTTTTAAGAAACAGGTTTATTTATAGAACTGAATTTCTACTGGTTTAATTTACCTTCATAAATAAATTTTATTTTTAAAGGATACTACATAGTATGAGCACGATTACCAGAAACTATGAGTTGAAAGTTTTGAAAACAAGCTTTAATTAATTAAATCTCTCTCACTTGTCTTTTTAAGTTATAAAAGTTATAAAAGTCCACTAGCTAATAATTTGCAATGGTCAACTGAACAGTGTGTGAGTAGTGAGTAGAATGGAAAATCCACGACAACATATTGTTTAATTTCATTTCTTGCATTAAAAAGTTACAAATACAATCCCCCTGAATGAGCATTCATTTCGTAACTGAAAAATTTAAATAAATCCCTTATAATTCAGTATTGATGAGGAAATCAAACTGTGGACCACAGCGTATTTTAAGAATTCCCAAGTGATGAGTCTGAACATTCTCTTGTAGTTGCTGACTGGTACTGCTGACAGCTGGGGAAAAAAAAGTCATAGAGTTCAACAGCACGAATCTGCCCCCTTGTGGCAGACTAACAGAATGTGCTAGATTAATAAAATCTGGAGTCCTCCCACTAAAATTTTGATTAGGAGTTCAGTAGGTGAAATTCGAATCAAGGTTACCTGGCTATCTCAAAGCTTCTTGATGCTATTGTGAAAATGCAGCATGACTAAATACAGCCTGCTAAAAGTGCATTATAATGCATCCTCTAAACGCCAGGCATAGAAGAGGGTCGTCACCAAACAGATCTTTACCTCCTGATGCCTTACACCAATTTGGGTACTTCTATCCTAATACTGTGCTCCCTTGTGTCACAGAGTTCATTGGTATGACAGGGTATTTTACAGAATTTGTAAATTCTTCTGAAGAGTGTAATGTTCATACATACTTTCATGGTTAGTTTAGCCTATTTTAAAGACTGTCAAGATCGGGGATTTTTTGTTGTATGTTACTGGGACAATCTGGACAAGACTAGCTTCATAAAAAAGAAATATTTTCAGCTGCAATTCATCTGCCTAAAACTGTAGTTCTAAAGGCACGATTTGAAAACGTGACAAAGTAAATTTTAAGGAGCTTTGCTCTTTTATTACTGTACGTACAAAGTTTAGAAAGCCAAGACTGCTTAACTATTGACGTATTTAGGAGCTGTTCTTCAGCTCACTAATTAGAACACTCCCTCAAAAATTTGAAGGGTCATTTTTCAGTTTCAACTTTACACGGGAATGAAAACTCAAACAAACATAATCCTTTAATTTACTTTGTGAACGTCTTGTGGAAGGACAGTCTTCCACTTCACTCTGAAGCACAGACAAGTAGACCATAAATTTTCATGTTTGCCTAAAATTTTGTATTTTTATTCTTCATATACATAGCTCAGCATTATAAAACATTGCCATAACAACACATTTTCATGAATTTAAAAATTTTCATTCCAGAGATGACAAAAGAGAGAAGTCCTAACTGAAATTGATTAAAGGTGCTGTTTCCACAAGTAAAATGATATCTATATGAGGCCGGATAAGAAAGAATTTGGTCTAAGTTCCCTGTTCTCAGGAGATAACAGTTAAGGGAAATGTCATATAGCTGTTTCTGCAGAAAGTGATGAAGCTAATAAAAAAGGAGAATGATACTGTGGATGCAATGATTATAGATGCAGACTGCATGAGGTGTAGTTGTCACTTGAAATTCCTGAGGAGATTAACACATCATTTTTGTAAAAGCCAATTCTCAGTGGAGAATTTCAGTCTTATTATACCCCAACAACTCTACATAATATCTTTTCCCACTATAGGACATCTCCTAATCTTAATTAGTCTGATTGCAAGTTTAAAAATAGCTCGTTAGTCCTTGTTACTCACATCAGTGTAATATCAAATCTGGGTTCTTCCTATATAGAAAGCCGGACGCTCTTTTCTTTAGAGTTGCGTATTCAATCAGCTCACACAGGAGAAAGAAGGAACAGCTTTAAAAATTTACCAATTCCAAGGCATCAGTCTACCTTCTCTATTTTACATGCAATGATCTACCCCATTACACAGTCATAATCCTAATCAGGTGAGCAGCAGACTGTGCAGCTGCTCTGCAAAAAGACAGATGGAAGTGTCCTGCAGCTCTGCCTACATGGTTATTTTGGACGGGGCCCCTCTGCCTGTGTCTGTGCTGATCAAGAGATGTGTGAGCGCAGTAAAGGTCATGCCATGCCAGGGTTAGCCAGGCTGCTCAGTGGCACAGTTATCTGGCCAAGCCAGGCCCTGGAGTCACTCTCTCAGCTGGCACAGAACCCTTGAAGTGTGAGGTTGAATCAGCTTTCACCACCGGCACAGAAAGATTCAGTCTAATCACAGCCTGACATTTAGGCATATTCTGAACATTAATCAGGTTCTAAAAGCCTTAGGGGACAACCTGTTGTTGCATTAAGAGTACAGAAATACGGCAGAAAATAAATCCCCTTGATTTCCAGCTAGTGCTGGAAGATTGAAGGTGTTTGGGTGTAGCTAAGCTTAATTTATTATTATAACCAAGATTCCTGGTGACAGATTTATTAGATCTACAAAATATAAGTGTATTGTGCTATGTAAAAGTGCTCAGGAGTATACTCCCACACAGTCAGAAGTGCAAATTTTAACAAAGAGGCATCACTGCTTTGGGGAAGAGAGAGGAGCAAGCCCATCAACTTGTCTGCAAGGTGATCACATTTTCGTCCTCTGGCATGGAGGATTTCAAATGCCAATTCACTTTTGGGAGAAGTGGAGGTGAGACTGTAGTCAGATATCCTGTCACTGCCATCATAGATGGGAAGGGAGGGGAAGACTATTCACACGTAAAATAGTTACAAAAAGAGATTACAAAGGGTGTGGGTCTTGCCCAAGAGTGTATCCCTCTCTCTTCCATTGCAGTGGTAAGGGTCATTAGGCCTCAGCTGGATAACCTATCAACCCATCAGAAGGCCATCACACCCAGCACTGTAATCCCTTCATATATGTCATGGCATATTTCATGGCAGTAGGCCTCATTCCTAAAGCTGCCCAGAAAAATCAGTGAGGAAGGAATAAAAAAATAAATTAATCTTGAGACAATTACAGAGGGCACAGAAATCTAACATTATGCAGTATTTTCTTCTTTAAGAATAGGGATTTATGTGTGATTCAGGTACTCAGATAGCCAGCCTGTATTTTCTGCTAAGTCTGTCAGGATACAATTCATCTATTCAAATAGGGACTCCTACACTACAGAAATCTACATCTGAGCTAGACATCTCGATATCCTTTATAGTAAATGAAAAGAAACAGGAGATTTAAGGAAGCAATTAGTCTCATTCTAAAATAGATGGCTAAATATATCTCAAATGACTCATACCTTAGAAGTGCTTATTTCTCTCCATTAAACATAAAAGAATGACAGAGCTCTTGCTTAGATGTAGACTATAGTTCCACATTCACCTAAAAACATGAAAGATTAATCCTGTCTGTGCTTTTGTTTCTTTAAGTGAGGGTAACTGTATTTCTTAATTTTTAGGAGAATTTTAGGGCATTAGAAGCTGTGAATAGTTCAAAGACTGACTTCTCAGGGGCCAGCTAGCTGTAACAGACACTTATTTCTATAATAGAATTAATAGGAGAATTCTTCTAAGGACAAGTATTTTGAGATTACATATATGTGAGATATTTTCTTCTTAATAATACCTGGCTTCATCCACACATTTTACAAACATCAGTCAGTATTATCTGTATTATGCAGCTGTCTCTTAAAACATAGAATAAGACCAAGTACTAATTTTCTGACTTCATCTTTAATTGCCCAAATAAATCGTCCAGTTCTCCAAAACATTCACTAACTGGTCCTGATGAAAGACTTAAAAGCTTTATTTGGATCTCTTGGTCCTCTCTCATGTATTCTCATTCTTGTCATCTTTGCCCTCCCAGTTTGGGGTCTACTGACTCCTTGCTCCCACCATAGAAAGAGTTGTTGCATTCAACCACTTCTGTCTGAAACTTGAACGAATTACCTCTACTTCCATATTTTTATATTATATTTTTATAGTACCGAATTACTTCTTTCAAGATTTGGTACTAGTGATCAATTTAAAATTGAGCAAGAGTTACTCCACTGCTGACTGATGGTTCCTTGCTTTCTTAGCAGTAGTATTCTAGTGTTAATTTATCTCATGGTGCCAGGCTAATTTACCTTACAGCACTGATATCTCATTGCTAATCTTTAGCGTTTGGATAAACAAGAAAACAACTTATTCAAAAGCTACGTCATTGTTACAAACAGAAGAGTAATTATTGCACCAGAAGGTCCAGTTAAGAAGCAGGCGTGCCTCAGACAATCACTGATGGTTGATCTCTAGCAAACTAATCCTAACCTCTGCTGAAGAAAGGCATCCACAAACTTTTACCTCTGAAATATAGGTTGCCAGTTTCTGACTTCATCTAAGGAGAAGTGGTGGTTATTGCTTAAACCAAGGAGATCGCTATCAGAAAGCCATTACATTGTTCCAAAGCAGTTCTGTGGTACCTTACACATTAACACTTCCCATAGCATTATGTCTTGCTAATGTCCTGCAGATGGTCCACCTGGAGTGTAAAAGCATCAAGAACATCTTAATGGGCTAAGACAAGCAAATGATGACAATAAAGCTAACTATCTCTTTGCACTTACCCTGGGTGGTACATCTTCTTACAGGTACATATAAATTATGGGTCATTTAAAATACTCTTCATTACAGTTTTTGTTTATGGGTTACTATCGCTTTATAGAAATTGAAATACAGCATTTGTTGTTTGCAATACTAGTATCATATACATATCTCAACCTAAGTGTTGGGAGGCTAATATATTTACTTATAGTAATCTAAGCGCTATGACCAATGATTATACCAGCTGCCAAAGCAAAAAAGAAAAGGGTTGTGAGTTTTCAACTGGAAATAATGCTTATGTTCACTAGATTTGCAAACTGCTCTCTTCAAGTAACATGGCAACCAGTAACACAGTGTCTATATATAACCATAGCAGTAACCCAGTCATTAGACAGCCGCAAACACATTTTTGCACGTGGCCAAAGACCTTTCCATCTTTCCTCCCCCTTTTCCACAAAGAGGAGCAGCCAGAGCAGAGCAATGCCAGAACCCTTCTTTGAGGGGTGGCCCCACTTTCCAGCATTTACAGGGAGAGAGGAAGGCAGTGCTGAGCCCCACTCAGGGCTCTTGTGCCCCTCAAGCTGGCAGGCACCGAGGCAGCAGTTGAGGTGACGCTGGGCAGCTGCCAGGAGTGGACATGACCTGGAGCTGCTCCAGAAAATCCCACCAGAAGGCTCTCCAAATAGGTGATTTTTGTAAGATGTTTCCTTGTCCTGTTTCACTTTCTCCAGGCACTTGCTATGAGCCTGTAAGAAACTGTGTGAAGAAATTAAATATATAACCAACCTAAAACCCCCTAAGAAAACAACACTTTTGCCTGTGGACCCTCAGGGCGACTGAGGTTCTTGTCCCAGGATACAGCCAGCTCATGAGCATGGCGTTCCTCACACGCCAGCAGAGGCTGATGGTGGGGTGCTCCTTCCCAGTGAGGAGCTGCAGTTATTCCTGTCTTGGAAGAGGAAATAATATGCTGTTGGCTGTGGACTTTGTCATGCAGGTTATCGCTATATGGAATGTTTTGAACTGTTTCAACCAGGAGGACAAACCGGTTAGGAGGTCAAATATGCCTGTTGCTTCTGCATTTGCCTAAGAGAATTTGCAAGACTGTACTTCCCGGGATATATGAGGATTTAGTTAACTTACCCTGTTCATGGCATCAGATACCATTTCATTCTGCTCTCCAACACGTAAGTCTTGACTTTTAACAGCAGTCACACACTTGTACACTTCAAATTCTCAAGCTTTTTTCCCCATTATGCTTCTACTTGTTGTGTTTTCATCTGAGCTATTTCCTCACTTTGCCTTAACAAACTATGTCTAGATGAAAGCTTCTCATTTTGGGCATTCAGATCCCTAGGATCTCATGCATTTGCTTTTTTGTCTGCATGAAAAAAATCTTAACTTTCTCTCACTACTATCTTCAATTAAGATTTTACAGTTAAATGTACTAGTTCCAACAAAGTTTAATCCAGCAGAGCACAGCAGGATTACTGCTTTGTAACATTCCTGTGAGAAAGAGGATATTATTTGAATAGTTCCTCATTACTACATCTGTGGGGAACTGTTGAATATTTCAGACTGCTACCCACCTTTATTTGGACACATTGTCTCATTGTTGTCTATATATTATTACAGGAAAGCAGATACTTCAGATTTGCCATTCATCTCATTGTTGAGTGTCAGATTTCTTCAGAGCTAACAGTGGTTAAATGCCGGCAGTATCCACCTGCTTAGCTTCTAACAACCGTCAGAACATTAACCAGGTCGTCTTTGTAGGTCTTTTATACTAAGAAACTGAATATGGAAAGATGTATTTTGCGGCCCAACTGAGGGAATGGATGACATTTCTCTCTTTTGTGTTGGTAGTATTTTTCTCAATGCTATTCCTTCTTTTTCTTCTTTGTATTATCCTTGCTTTAAAATCCTCTCCAAATTAACAGATTGACATCTGGTTTGCCACAGTTTTATATCAATGTCACATAGAACACTTCCAATTACAAACATACCTTTCAAAGGTGCAGAAAAATTACCGGGGATCTCAACTTTTCACCTTGATCCAGATCCAACAAAAACTTAGGGTTTGATTACCTTTGAGCGGGAGTGCCCGACCCAGCACCCAGAGCAGAAATCGAAAGTCATGAGTTGGGTGCTGAGGAACCTTATCCAATGCCTGTAAAAATATGTTTCTGTGTTCTCTGAGACAGTCCTGCATCAAAAACGTCACAACTGAAGAATGTAAAGAGTTGAATCAATGTTAACTGTTTCTGCTGGTTCAAATACACACATAAATGAAGTTAAATTCTTCCAACAGTCTTTGTATATAAACCAGGTATTACTGTCTGCATCACTTCAACACTAGGTCAAATAAGGTATAATTTGTCTTTCTGCAGTCAATGCAAACCCTGAATAATCAAAGTACTGTTTTGTATCTGCTCAAAAGAGCTGGTCTGTGTTGTCTTATCTAATCCAGAATATAATCTGTATTGTCAAGTGAATGTGACATCATTGATTTAGACATTGCTAGCAGTGTAGTCTGGGGAGACTCCTGGATCTAACCCGTAAAGACACATTAGGTACTCAGAATTATCTGCAAATCTCACTCCTTTTTGTTGGACAACACAGCTTGGATTTGTCCTACTTGAAGCAACAAATTAGGCAAGGAAGGAATCTTGACTGGTTTTTCCAGGCCTACTGTATAGTCAGTAGAGTAAGACAGGCAGAGGGCACATCACATCTCAGGAGGGCTGAATCATAGTTTGGAGACGCTCTTCCACCTCCCTAAATTGTAGAGAAATTGCAAGGCGTATATATAACTTTGGCCCCTCTTTTTAAGTGCTTACGGTTAAATGCAATGATTTCAGGCTCTGAAGTATGCCCCTTTTGAATTCCCTCATGCTTCTATGTAGCTGCCAACTCTGAAATATAATCACTTATAATTGAGGAGTATCCTTTTATTATTTTTAAGAAATATCAACAATTTTCTTCCCATAATTATTTAGCCATTATACACAGGGAAATAGATAACTGGGAAACTAAAAACATGCCAAAAATTCACTTGCAGGCAGGGTTTATGTTAATGATGTTGTAATAACGTTGCAAATTACATAATTTTTTTTTTAGTATTTATATATGTACAGTAGCTCTACAAGCCACAATGATGTAACTTCCTTTGAAGACAGAGAATTTGACAAAACCTTGTGCAGTTAACTCACCTATAAAACTGATGTTCTATTTATGGAATAATACAGACCATTCTCTAGCAATATGTGGTCATGTAAAAAAAAGACCCTATCACACAGACACAGGAGGAGACAGAATAAGGTTGCTATGGGAACCTTAGCTCTAAATGGTCTGGCTTTTGTTGGCTTAAAATCTCAAACATTGTGTTGCATTAATTATGTTTTGGTTGAGCTTCTTTGCACTGAGTATGAAATTTGTTTTGCATGCTGTTTCAGTCTTACATGTACGTATGCAACATTTTTAAAAACAGAATTACATGTGTTAGCTAATACATAAGAGAAGAATGTGCTTTATTACCAAACTGAGTCATGGCATTGAGGAAAATATTCTCAAGAAATAAGGGCAAGATTTTCTTTTTACTCATCTAGCTAAATTTCAGTTAACACTATCCTCCATTATTGAATATGGATCATGGATCCTAATAAACTAATATAGCAGAAGCTGCAGTGGGAGGGAACCAGAACAAAAGGCAGAAATGAGGTGGCAATTGTGGGAGAAATGGGTTGGAGAAGTCTCTGTTGGAAGCATAGAAGGGATTTTGGTATGGAGAGATTAGGTGGAAAGAAGCCGAAAACAGAAACTGAATGAAAGGAGAGCCAGAGGAAAGGATTTTAGGGGAGACTGAGGGAAGGGAAGGGAAGAATGAGCAGTGACAGAAGTTGAAGGATTGCATTTAGTGCAGGAGCCACAGGGAGAAACTTGGATAAAGAGATTCTGAAAACAAGGCTGAGTCTGTCTGTTGGGGAGGAGAAAATGGTAGCTGACAGATTGCTGTAAAATAAACTAATTAGGACAGTAATATAACTCAAAATACTCCCAAATTATGAAAATATTGTTAATCAATCCTACAAATGAGAATAGATAGCATATATATTGTTCTAAAGCATCTTAAAATCTTCTGCTGCAGGAAAACAATAAAAATTCATGCAATAAGAAACATTCTACAACACTGAACTTCATAGGACATTTCGTGTCACAATGATGATGATTTTGATGATTTTCCTCTTGTAAAATAGGTTGTGGGCAATGAATAAGATTTAATTTTCTTTTCTTTAAATTATATTATCTATTCTTAAGAAGATTATATTTAACTTGCTGAATTTTCCCTAGAATGATTACGATCTTTATTCAGCTTTATGGGTGGTACAGAGTCTGGAATTTTTATGATGAAAACTGATACAGCACTTTAAAACTTTTTTATGCTGAAAACCAATATATTTAACTTCTATACTACCAGGCAGCAAACAGGACAGACATTAGTAATAGGTCAGCTCCACTTTAAATGTCCTCATATGGTAACCATAATTTAAACAGTCTGTTAAAACTTTCACATTGTTTTAGCAACCATAGACCCTAGGTCAAAGTACATATATCTTCAAACTGATGGAAATTGTTTAGTTTTTCTATCTTTATTTTGTTTGAAAATAAAGAAAACAGTACTTGTGATCTAGGTAATTTACATACAAATTTACAGACCCATATATTAAAGTAAGCAAATTTAATCACAAGTTACAGGGTTTTCTCAAAAAGAAATAGAGTTTAATGTTTCCATAATTTTAAAAGGAACATTATCTTTCTTCTGAGCACTAAACAGTCTAAGGAATATGCTTACATATGTTCACAATATGTTTGCAAGCTGATGTGGACCTCAGGCTCCCAGAAAAGACAAATAACTACTGAAGTAACTCTCAAGCATTTTTAGCACAAAAAAGGACAATAAACACAGCCTAAATCACTCCTGTAAAAGTCTGCAGGCCAGTCACAGTTATGTTCGTAGTAGTTAAGATCCCCTTAGCTTTTGACGAAACCAACAGCAATACCACTGATATTTTAATGTGAATGACTGCTCTAGGGGGCTCCAACAATTTGTGACAGGACTCATAGTGGTAACAGCCATTCCCTGACCCCAACTGTCTCTTACCTTCTTGGCCTCTAACTTTTAACAACTACATCTCCTTGAAGAAGAACATGACCTAACGGTACCCATTAGGCATAATACACCAATGGCAACCAGATTCATCTTGTTTTTATACATGCAGCTAATGATAAGGATTATACACGCCTGGAATGAATCAAAGACAGACACATAATGACTGACATCATCATTTATCAAAGAGCATAAAGACTTGGAGAATCTTTAAAGTTGAAACAAATGCTTGTGATAGGCCACTTTACAAATTGGTACAACTTGTTAACAAATACCCCAGATCTCACAAGTCACTGTGAGTTAGAACATCTCCTCCCATTAAGATGTCCTTATACAGTATAACTTTGGGCACACAAGGTAACTCCAATTTCTTTAACCTCCTCTGTCTCAGGGCTCATATTGCTTACATCAATCAAGGTTCTCTACAGACTCCATCAGGGCCACACTGTATGCTGCGAATATTTCTCACATCTTATTTCACATGGTTTATACAGGGGTTAATTGAGTTATCTGTATAATTCTGGAGAAAATTTCATCTTGTCGCAGCCTTCCAAGCACACCTTCTGGCATTTGACAATTAATGCATGTATAAAAGTATTTCATGTGGACTGGTGCTGTTAGGATATAACTCCATTAAAGAATGTAAATGACATCTTCAAAAATAGCAGTGGACATCCACATCCTTCTAACAGAGGGAAATAATGTCTCAGAAGGCCATTCTCATCTTAAGGAAAAAGACTGAGAAGATCAAAGCACTCTGGACTTCTACACAGATATGAATGTCTTCTTACAGATCTCTGGGACTTGTACTCCAGTCTCCTGAGAATCACTGAAAAGCTCTGATGTCATGCTACAGCTCTTCATTGGAATAGCTGGCATGCAGGATCAATAGGGAGAGAAAGCAGGTGATACTGACTCCAGTAAGATATTAACCACTGTTGTATATGACTTCTTAAAACTGAACCAGGAAATAGGCCGGAAAAATGCACTCTCAGTGTGCTTCCCTGACAGTCTGAGAGAGCCACTTGATTCTATAGGCTTATATCTACATAGGTTTATCCTAGCTGTAATTCTACCATTATTTTCACTTCCAGACCACAAATGGTGCAAACACCTAACAAGGGGTTAAGGAGAGGATTAGAATTAAAAGAAATTACCTAAACCAGCAAGATGATATGCAGCAAAGAAACGTAGAAAATGAGACATTTTAGATGGAGAAATCAAATGAAATAATACAAATTGAGGTACAGCTGCTAGGGAACAACACTACAGAAAAGGACTGAGGATTGATACTGGCTTACAGATTGACCATGATCTGTGGTTTTGCCAAAAAATATTTTAAAATATATTTAAGGAATTGCAGTATGTCAGAAATAGAAGACAGTCATTCCACTTTACTCAGTTTTGGAGAGAGCTACATTAGTACTGCATTCTGTTTTGAATGCCCCACCTTTAAATACAGACAAGTTGAAGAGACTCCAGGGAGATTGAAAATAATAAATGAAAGAAGACTGAAGGACCTGTAGAAGAGAAAAGGCTGAGATACACAACAGCAATCTCACAGTATAGAGAGGTTACTAAAAAGTGCACAGTGAATTCCAGCTGAAGAAGAAGAAACCTATTTCTAGAAAAGATTGTTCAGGTTAATATGGACACCCTCCCTACTCCCCCCATTCTAGCATACTATCTGTGGAGCCTGAAGATCAGTCTTAAACTGGACTTTTAAAGGCATATACTAATGACATTTTAAGTCGTAGCTCTAGGCAGAAGGACAAATGAAATTATCCCTTTACCTGTTTCAAATCCTGTATTATGTGGATTCTACTATTTGCAGTATGGTTATTGCTACATATGCTTTAACTGGATCCACTTCCCAGACGAGACAGAGCACACTACAGTACTTAACCAGTACAGTGCACTGACAGGATCACATCCACCTTCATAGTCCAGATCTCTGATCTCCTATGTATCAGGAAAGAGGTTTCAGAAGTTCTTCTGATTAGAAGGGGAATTTACGAGGAACAAACTTGGTGTCGTCACCAGCAGTAGGGGAGTAAGTCATGAAAATTGAGAACAGGGAGGATGCTGTGATTTTTTTACCTCTGCTTTCATTATGATTGCTACAAACCCATGGGTCATGTTCATAGGTATGAAAATTTGACCGTTTTCTTTGCTTTGGAATGTATTTTTGTTTGTACGTGTACAGGTTAATATTTACCACTGTATGAGCCCTTGGTGTAGTTTGTTTTTAGAAACATGATTCCAATACACACAAAAGTTTCCCATTTGAAACATTTAACAACTTTTGCTAAAAGATTGCCTTAATTGCTTTGAAGCACAAATATTCTTAAAGCTCTAGACAAATAACCATCTAATGGAACAGACAGGAAGGGAAAAGGTGATCCTCCTGCAAGAGGTGTGAGGCTACTGAAGCAGTATCAATTAGATATTTTCTGTTTATTACATGCATTTCTTTAAACAAGCCTTCTCTGGTAACATAAAGTTCTTTAAGCTAATGATTATTGACATACAATCGCCAAAGATTTCAGCTACAAAAGTCCCTTTCTAGTGTGAAAGAGACCATTTTAAAAAAAGGCCATCTGCAAGTTCGTTTAGCTGGCAATTAAGAACCTGTACTTCTCTCCACATGTGATCATGAGAATGACTTCTGTATAACTTCATACAAAAGAAGTTTCAGTATCTATCAAATGTGTTTAAACATACTTTGGAAGTTGACGTAAGACATATTTCCCATTGATTTGAAAAGCAAGAGATTAGAGACAGGATCTGACCCTGTACATAAATGCATAGTATGTTTTGTATGCTGGATGTTTTTGGATGCCTAACAGTCTGAGTCTTGCTGTGCTTTTGTTATTTATGCTTAACTTTTATTGTAGTAAAAATTTCTATTATTTTCCTCATTACATAGTCTTTGATTTTAGCATTTCAAGCTGTAGATACATTTTTTATATCTTTTTGTTAGTAGATGAAAGACTATTGTGATTATGCCATACTATTTATGAAGACAAATGAAACATTTTCTATTTTTCCTTCTTTAAATCAGTTAGAACTTCTGCTCTTATCAGTAAAATAATGAAAGAGTTATACTGAAAGACAAAGAAAAAATTTATGCTGTTGCCTAATCTGAAAGTTGGAACACAATCAATAAATGTATTTCATAAGTCTGTAGGCAAAAACGTATTTCCCTTAGAGCATCACCATAAAAATACTAGAGAGAAATAAAAGTTTATTTCAGATTAACAACAGTGTTGCTACAGAAAGCTTATAGAAAATATGATAAAGTGAGTTATACATTTTGAATACACACTGGAAAGTATATTCTATATATCTTAAATCTAATGTATTTTTCTTGAGCCTTTTATATGCTCCCCTTTTAACACTTAGAAAACTATCAACATTTTAGGTTTTGTTAAAGATTGATTTAGCCTCAAAGATTTAATGTACATTTACCGTATGTACATCACTAGGGAATATTTAAAATACATAAGATTATTCCCTATTTTTCCAATAGAATGTTTTATATTTGATTTATAACTGGCTATTTCTTCTAAAGCATCATTTCATGCATATATTTGAAATCATTCTCTCTCATGATCATAATTATTCTTCTATTTAGGAGAGGTATATGATGTAATGGTTCTGGACTGTGCAACAAATTCTCTAAGTTTTTTTTCTCTATAAAAAATGACCTCCCAAGATGTAGCCTAACCCTGCAAAAAGAAATTTTTATTTCCAAAAGTAATATCTAATGCTATGTTATGGATAACAATGTTGACATATCCCTCAATCACTCTTTTATACCTATATATCTCACTTTGATGTTTAATTAGTCGTTATGTTTTTTAGCCCAACACAGTTGTTTTATCTCACTGTCCAGTAAGAGAACTTGCAGATTTAAAGCAAAACTGTTTCTCTTTGAATAGTTCTAATGCAGTAATGACCAAATGCAAAAGATACTTAAACAACAGCCACAGCAATGAATAATGGCCATTTTAAATTTCAAAATGTTTATAACAGTAGCAAAAACCTAATAGGTATTGGTTTATTATGGTTACCTTCCAACAGCAGTGTTGAGCTTTGAGGTAAGTTGATCAGATTCAAAAAACAGGTCTCCTTCAAGGAAGGAGTTGAGAAAACAATTTAGACAAAGCCCCAATGATCTTAAGCAGTTCTTGTTATTTACTACCTGCTTGACAATCTATCTTTGATACCACAATTAAACAAAAAACTTTTCCACATCCTGATGTATCACCGCAAGCCCTAGCACACAGACGAATGGAACTCTTCCCTTTGGGAACATTCCTGAAGAGCTACCTACACTACGTCAGCTATCCTGGAATAATATGAGGTAAAAAAACTCCTAAAATTAAAGCAATAACTTTAATAACAAGATATTGTAGGGCAAGAAATAAATCTGATTTTGCAGAGGAAAAAACTAGGCAGCAGGGCATGATGACAGCAATAAAACAGTTACTTTTTTAAAACTGAGAATACAGACTGTGTTTCATTAATATGTTCAAGGAACAATTCAAACAACAACAATGGAAAACAGTGAAAATTAACTTCAGCCCAGAACCCTTACTTCCTGAAAGATGGGACTGTTAAATATAAGTTATTTATAGTCTATAGAGCAGGTTCATGGGTTGTAAATAACAAAAAAATATTCAAGGTGCCTATAAATTCTCTCAAATGTCTATATACAGTTTATATACCAGTAAAGAAAACTAAGAAATGTACACTACCACAACAGAAGCTCCAAAACTGCAATCTGAGTTCCATTTTATTCCTTAAGTAAGGAACTAGTGTTTCTAAGGAATAGCTACCCCCATTTTGTTGGCTAACCTTACAGAAACATAGAGGAAACAAGAAGTAACTGGAAAGAATCAGAAATACAAAGAAAAAAAATAAATACTTTTCAGTTCCTGTAAAGTATTTTCAGTACTGAATCATCTAAGCCACATTCATTAATAATAACTTTTTCATTGTGGGAAGGAAACAAAAAGATTTCTAACGTGAGACAAAAATTCTTCATCACTGCCTAATGAAGTAATCAGCTTTCCACCCTACACAGAGCTGCGCCAACAGAGCTGTGCACAGGCAAGTGTTTGTAAATTCTGGATCTTACACTGTGGCCTGTGATTGTCGACTACCTACAGTGGGACTGGTCAACTTCAAGAGGATGCTAAAGGCCAGGAAGCAATGATCTGATGCATGTCTTCCCTGGGCTCTTATTCTGCAAACATAATTAAATTTTTCCTTCAGAAGAGAAAGAAAACTCAGTAAATTCTCTATGATTTCCCTCAGCAGGAAGGAGAATACCAATTTTCTCTTTCTCATTGTTCATTCTGTTACTTATACATGAAGAAAATCCTCCGGTTCCAAGCAAAGTTAAGAGGATTTGAAAAGATTTTATAAGACTTGAGTGCCCTCAGTATTGCATTCCCTCACAAATACTTTTCAAATGAAAAAACAAACCACTGTAAGGCTGGGAATAGACTACTAATAAAAGTTTAATTAGTAAGAGTTTTGACTACATTCTATCCTCTTGCATCCTTAAAGAGCTTCAAAATAAAGGAAAAAAGAACAGTGCAATGTGATGTAATTTTGGGCAGCTCTTTTCCATAAAAAAGCGTATGTTAAATTATCAACCAAAAAGTCTAAAATCAATCATGCATCTAGATTGATAGTGTATTTCCTTATCCTTTCTACTTTAAAAGGATATTTAAATCCATACTGCACCTCAGTTCACTAAAACTCTGAAGCTGTATTTGATACCTTGATCAATAAGTCTACTACTGTGCACCAAACATTTATTCAAATAATTCATAATCATAACTCCTAATCCTTAGTTTTTAAAAAATTGCATAGAATTGCATAGACCTGGATCAGTCTAGTCTCAACTGTCAATAAGAATTTCTTTTTGTGGAGTAATGCTGTAACCTTGGCAGTAAACCCTCGAACTGGACAATGTCCTTCTGAGATACGATAGGGTATTTTTGAAAATTAGATCCTAAATTTCCTTTTTTTTTTTTAACTATTAGGTTTCTATTGAACATATGATTTTCTGGCTTCTCTGTAATTAGCTGGGACCGATTCCTCCTAATCGTTTCTTGTTAATGTCATTACTAATGAAACAAGGATAGTTTGTGATCTCTCTTTCAGGAAGCCTTTTTTTTCCTAAGGAGATTTTGAAGACTGAGATTTGTAGGTTTGCCAGCACTGTTCGAGCTTTTGGGATTCTTTCTAATTGCTTGCTAGCTCTGGTGGTGTGACGTAGCACTTGGGGAGCGTTCTGACACCTCCTGTGGTCTTCCGGACCGCCTTTTGCCTCTCGATTGCGCAAAAAGTGAGCACTCTTAAAAGTATTTTGAACACACTTGGCTTATGAATATGGTTGGTATCAACACAGTACATTCGGGAAGAAAAATAACAAATTTAGAAGACTTAAAGGAAAACAATTTTCCTCTTTCTAGCCTTTAATCTTCATATGCACTAGGCGCTTTAAATTACCTAATTTAGGACTTCAGTCTACAAACTCTTCAGTTCAAGCATTTTTGGAAGCTCACTTTTCAGGCATTAATAATGTTAGGAACTAGGTACCTTAGACATTAAAATTCCCCAATTCTGCAGTAAAGTGGAGGGAAGGGGGAGTCAGCAGAGTCCCAGATTAAAGAACCTGAAGAAGAAAGGAGTATTTGGTTTTCCCGAGTTGTACACTATCATAAACTATCTTATAGTTTTTAAAGGATGCATGTGTTTTGTATTTCTGCTACATGGGAAAGCTTTTTAAAACGTAAAACCTTACAGGCTGAAAGTCATATGTACCTGAGGCCATGACTTGCAATTTCACTTTAGTTGGCTTGGCAACGCTGTACGTTTTGCAAAATCCAACTTTTGGATTTAAATATGCCGTGATCAGGCCACAGAAGATTTTAAGATTTGATAGGAATCTTTGATCCTTACGAAGACCTTTTCCCCCGAGCTTGAGCGAGGTGAGAGGCGCGGGCCTCAGCACTCCGCAATGGACTCCCGCACTCCTCTAACTTCATTCATCTTATCCGAGCCACCTCCTCGTCTCCCAAAAGCTGCTGCCTCCAGGCTGATCGAGGAGGGAGCGGGAGAGCCCGAGGTATTGCGGGGCGCAGCGCTGCTGCGGCCATTTTATCGTCCCGGGGCCGGGGAAGCCGGCGGCCCCCGCGGCGGGAGAGCCGCAGATCCGGGCAGGAAAGCGCCGTTCCCGGAGGAAGGGGCGGCCGCGCGGCGGCTCCGTCCCCTCGCCCTCCCCGCGTTCTCGGCGGCGCGTGCGGCGGAGTCCGGCCAGGCCCGCCTGCCCCAACGAGCGCCAACGGCGGCCACCGCGCCGGGCCCGGCTGCAGCCGCTCGGGGTGCCGGCGGCGGGCGCGCTGAGGGAGGAGCGGGCGCGCTGCCGCCGCTTCCTCCTGCGCGGGGGCCGGAAGGCAGCGCGGCCCGGCAGCGGCAGAGGGCCGGGCCTCGGCGGTAGTGCCGCCGTTGCGGGTCAGCCATCCAGCCTTCCGCAGTGGGGGCGGGCAGGCCGGGGGAAGGGCCGGGCCCCGCCGCCGCGCTGGGCGATGGAGTGAGGGAGCGCTGCGCGGCAGCGGGAAGATGGCCGGTGGCGGCGGCGGCGGCTGCAGAGACAGCTTGTTTCTGGAAGGTGCGTGCATGGCTGTGCCGGGGAAATGTGGCCCCTGAGCTGCGTTTCCCTTCTGGCGACCAGTAAAGGGGCACGGCACAAACTGGGGAATGGGGGAGGCGGGCGTGTGAGTTCATATGGGGGTGGGGGTAATGGGTCCCCTTTGGGTGCGACGACAATGAGAGGTGGTTTCGTGGTGGGGGAAGGGTGGGTGCCGTGGTTAGGTCTGGTGAAAAGAGACCTGCTTTTGAGGGAGGGCTTAAGTGAGGGCGATTTGGTTCTTTTTTTTTTTTTTTTTTTTTTTTTTCCCCACCTTCTTTCTTTCTTTTACTGTTCCGAGGGGTTGGGAGTGCGGTGTTTCTTTCCTTTGTCGGGGCAGCGCCGAGAGCAGCCGGGGCTTGGTGCAGCGGCAGGACTCAGTCGTGGCCCGGCGCGCGGTGGGCTGGGGGCGCCGGGCAGGGTTAGCGCTGGGTGAGAGGGGAGGCCAGGGCTGCATTGCCCTGCCCTCAGTCCGCTCCCAGGCTCCGGCCTAGCCCGTATTCTTTGGCCCCACCATAAAATGAGTCTTCGCCTGCTCCTAAAAGGCTCCTTTAAAGGTTTGGGACTGAGTTTAATTTTGGGAGGGGGATAATGCTTATAATTGTGATACGAAGGTGATGATGAATCTTACACCAGCGTTTGAAAAAAACCTTTTGCGTTTATAAAGCCCTGACTTTTTTTTTTTTTTTAATACGGGTTTGGTGTTTTGAGGTTTTTTTTTTCACTATAAAGCTCTTAATTATAATGGAAAAAGCCTCCTGAAATTGGAATATTTTTAAACTGTTGAGCCTTTACAGTTTCATTGATACATCAAAAAATGTACTACTGTAATCTTGCAAAATTGCTATAAGCATATGTCCTGATGGCATAGGCCAGCAGCCTACTAAATTCTGCCAAATTACCATGATGATAACAAAGAAAAATTAATGAAATTATGTACTCATGAGCAGAGTTTTTCAAGTCAGGGATAAGTTTGGCATTGGAGATTTGCTGTACCTGTATTGCACAGAACATAAGATCTTGCAGATTTTCTTTTGCTGCAGGATGTTGGATATTGGCTTTTTATTACTAGATGTTCTGGAATAGATGTACTGTGCGAACAAAATACTGCTTGTTGTTTTGAATAATTAATCTGGAATTCTGATGTTCAGAAACTCTGGTTAATAACAGCTGTCATGTTACCTCCCTTATACCTTTAAAGGATTTGGTGATGAAATGCAGACACTCCCATTTTTTTCCTGAATTCTCCACAGCCTAAGTGAGTTTTGTGCGGACAGCTAAAAGCGTCAAGGTGATGACTAGTCACTGTCTTCTGTGTCCATCTTGAGTACTTACTGGCTGGACAGGTGGCTAAGAAAAGACGGATTTTATATGCAATATCCACACTTTTTTTGCTTACAAATTCTCTTTCCACCAGCAGGAGCAACATAACACTGGATAGCATCTCCATTTGAAGCTTCAGTGTTCCACGATGGGTGAACTGAGTTACCAGCTGGTTTTGTATTTCCCCGTTGTTTGGGGACACGTTCATTTTAGGACTGATGATGTGGTAGAAACCCTAAGAATATGCAGCCACGTGTGAAGAAAATCTAGTGTAGATGGTGGTTACAAAAATTTATGGGGGTGGCCCAAGTCCAAATGGGACAGTCATACTGGGGCAGATCTAGTAAGAGCTGGTAAAATCTGTACTGATTTGAAGCAAAGGGGAAAGGCTTTCATATGTTATTTGATAGGTACTTACTAGAGATGTTTATAGAAAAAAGTACAGGTATAGAATATCTATAAATACATACATACATAATTGAGGTTTTTTGTAATCTGGAAAGGTAGCATATTGTATCAACCTAATATGTTAGAACCACTGTTATCCAAAGACTAGACAAGCACGAGAATGCCAGATTTGTGAAACAAGTATAATGGGGAAAAAAAAGGGGATGAAAGTGTGTAGAGTAGGAAATATGGCAACTTCTATTGCTGGATGATGGTTATTAATCCATGAGCCTAGAGCTGTATTTATAATTTTCTGAGAGTGTATATTTTGTGGAGTCCTTTAAAGGCTGTTAAGCAACAACCAAAAATTGTTTACCTGATGTTTCCAGAAGTGTTTTCTTAAAGACTGGCAAAGGGGCGGGCCAGGACTCCCTGTCCATCCCTGCCTTAAATGTGCAGAATGGAAGAAGTCTGGGTGAAGTGGATGTTAGATCTATCACCAGTTAAACTCAGTCTAAGGGATACTGTGCTGGTTAAATATGTACCTTCATATGTGTGTGTGTGTGTTTACATACATGTACACAGATATTTCTGGTGCTCTCCTTTTTATGTTGACTATCAGTCAGACTTAAGATAAATATAGAGTTAAGTGAAATAAATTGCTTTTCCGTATGATAGTTGTTCAGAATTTTGGTTTTGGTTCCACATGTCCAGTGAGATACTGCTTTTCTTTCATTTAGTGTAACAGATGTTGCTGTGAAGAAATAATGTCTGTCATTCTACTGTAAAAGTGCTTCCTCTTAATATTTTTATTATTCTATTCTGCAGTGAAAACAAAATGATCTTTCTGGAAGGGTGTTCCTTGAATGATTGATTTGTTGCTGAATAATACCATTCTTGAACACAGTGGTTCATACTAGTGCATGTTTTTTGTCCAGTTCTGTATATCTAATGTGCATAATTTTTTGTTCTGTATTGTATAGACTGTTTAATGGAAATGTGGAAAAGATCCCTAGGACTATAATGGACTCTTTAAAGCAACATTTGTTACCGTTCTGAAGCAGTGCTAATAGTGATCACATACACGTGGATATACAGGGCCTACATGATTACTTCACTTGCAGTGGCAGGACTGTTAGAAGTATGAAAAGTACTCTTATTTTTGTTATTTAATCTAGATGCAAGTGAAATTAGTAAAACTGTTCTGAACTTGCTTTTTTACACTGCTGTTTCAAAGTTATGGGCCAAATATGCAGAAATTCACACTAACAAAGTAATTCTCTTACATGGGAATTCTTTCCTGATGTGGAGGAGGAGAAGTTTAGTGATTAGAGATTTCTGTCTGGAGAAGTTCCTGTGTTTCTTAATTGATAGTCACACTTAAAATATAAAAAATTACAGGCAAATTCATTTGGATTTAAAGTAGGAGGCATGTTAAACATGTGGGAATGGACAGTACTGTTGATCATTACCCTGGAGAAAAATTGTGGGAACTCTTGTTTTCTGCCTCCTTCACTATTACTGAATTGCAAGGAAATTGTATTCCTCTTTTCCAGCACAAAATTTAACGTTTGCCTATGTTTATGCAGTAGATAATAGGTAAACTTTAAAATATTTTCCAGAAGAAGGGAGAAATGTATTATTCTTTCCTATTTTCTTATTTCAGCCTCCTGTTGATTACAGTAGTGATACTGGGAACCAGTATTGAATTTTCGTTTTGAGGATCTCCTTTCTAAGGAATGTTGCCAGTCCCTAGCTTCAGAGTTGTTGAGGTATTTCAGTGCAGTCCTGACAGGAATTTGCTCGATTTTCATTCCTATTTCTTGGCTACAGGTTTCCTAATAACAATAGAGAAAACTATCTGAACTACCTGTTAGCAGCAGCAGTATAAACTTCACAGTTGTCTGCCAGAGGACACCAGAAGACTGCTTTGTTCTTTCAGTTCACATGTAAAGAATTGTCTTCACTAAAGCAGGAGTTGTAGACTTAAAATATTTTCTTCAAGGTAGCTGAGATTCTGGGGTGGTACAGAAACGTACAGCTTTTGTGTATTAGTTTAGAGTTAACAGATTTACCTTTTGAAGTGGTGGTCAGCCTCTCCTCTCTTTTTTTGTTTCTGTTTTTAATCATACTGAGAAATCTCTGACTGGAGTAATACGAATTAGGGGGGTAGAGTGGAGTTTATATGCAGGTAGAACACTTGAGTGTTCTCTACCTGCCAGACTTTTTTACCTGCAAGACTCTTATCTTTATTTTTCTCTTAACAGTGAAATTTAATTATTAATTGTTGTAGTTGTCTCTAATCAGTCTCTGGTGCTTTGTTTGTGATCTAATGGAGATTACGATTAGCTTGAAAGTGTGGGGAAGAGTTGTTTCAAGTATCATTGATCTTCTGTGTCTATCTGAACTCCTGCTTAATCCTGTTGAATTCTTTGGTTTGCATCTGTCCCATCAATGTCCAGGCAGGTTCTGTTTCTTCTGTTTTTCTTAGGAGTGTTTTTTTTATGAGAAAGTGCGAAGTTTGTGACATGGCTTGTTCATATGTCCCAGTCCTTTGATGCATTCAGAATTTTTTTTCCAGCACTGCACATGTATCTTCTTAGACTTGAAGAATGTCCAGCTGTCCTTTCCAGTGGCTTTGAGAATAGGAAACCTTGTTACAGACTTCAATAACAGGTTATTTTCTATGAATGAAACTCATTTGTTGAGGACTATTCCTCAACAAAGTCAAACTGAAAACATTTCTTACTGTCTTATTTTTTATACATGCCTGACTAACTTGGGTGATGGGTGGCATGAAATATTAAGAAAGACAGGGTGCTTCTTAAAGCATGTAGAAAGATACTAAATATAAACCTAATTTATCTTTTACTGCTCTATAACATGTGTTGCAATATGCTTGGGAGCACATTCTAAGGTAAAAACCTGTTCTCCAGTCCTCTTTCACATCATCATCTTCTTAATTTTGAGACATAGGATTCTAGGAGCCCAGGCTTGTCCTGAGCTTTCTGAAGTGTAAAGGATCTGAGTGCAATTTTCTGGTTTTCATTGTGGAGGCATTTGTTATTTGGTAGTTTTTCCTGACCAACTACTACTGTATTAAGTTTTCACAAAGTGGGGCATAAAAGCTCCTGGCATAAGAGTAACTGTTGTTTGGGATGCCTCATCCACTATTTTTTGGCACTTGGATTTGGTAGTAAAGCACTACTCTTTCTTCAGAAAAAGTACAGAATTTCTAGTGGTTTTTAGTGGCAAAAAAAAAAACTAAATGAGAATGTTCCTAAAAGAGAACACTTACCCTCTTACACTCTTCTTTATGTAAGTATAAATAAAAAAAGTAAAAGTAATAACAAAAGTAGTAACATTCATATGTGGTTTGATAGCAAACATTAAACCAACAGTTAGCAGAAGTCATGCTTGCACAGATATGAGCCTGTTAAGATATTTCAGCCTTTTCCTTCTTGTTTTATGTACGAGGATAAAATAGATTATTTATTTTAATGGTTTCAACAGCAAGTTTGGCTTTTATTACTGTTGTTCCTGGAAGACTGTACATGGATTTTGGTGCAGTATCAGAATTCACCTAGTCTGTAGTTTTAACTTTGTCTCGTATTTGATGTAACTGAGGAGCATCAAGGTGTTTTGTGCTGTAGCAGATATCCTATAATGTGAGACTAACCATCAAATGTGAGAGTAACCACCAAACTTGTCACTTTTAAATATTGCTTTATAAGAATATGAAGGTTTTTTGAGTCACCTCATAATTTTGCGTCCTTCCATCCCAGTAATAGGATCACCTATTTCCAACCTGCCTGCCATAGGCAGGGACACCTTCCACTAGACCAGATTGTTGAAGGCCCCATCTAATCTGGCCTTGAACACTTCCAGAGTTGGTGCATCCACAACCCCCTTGGGCAACCTGTTCCAGTGCCTCACCGCCCTTAATGTCCTTGGCTGGTGCTTTATTACAAGTCACAAACACGGGTAGCATAACTTTTATTTTTCCAGAACTTAAACCCTTTTATTTGCAGAGGTGTAAAGATCTCACAGGTACAAATATAGAAGTTCTGTGAAACTTGCTCACTCCATTAAGCAGAGAAGTCAAAATTAGTGTCCATGAAGCGAAGGTTTCAGTGTTGCCTGAGCATGATTCAGTTTGCTGCTCACTGGTGTTCTTTCAGTGGCTGAGGAATCAAGGGGTCAGGGCAGTGAGAGGACTTCAGGCACAGGACAGCATATGCCTTCATCTGTGTGTTGCCAGGGAAGGAGTGGAAGAGTGTGCAGGATAGGTGCTGCAGGAGGCTGAGAAAACACACAGAAATGGAGCTGTTGTGGTGGAGGATAGTGTAGAGATAACAGGAGCAAATTACGGTTTTGGGGAAAAAGGACAAATGTAATTCTTCTTTTAACTTGGTTATTCTAAAAGGCACTTGCATTGGAGGTGAGGGGAGCACATTTGTTAAGTTCCTTTCTTTTGGCCCATGTTTTGGCACTTGGTTTCAGTTTGGAGGTTTTTTTAAGGTAGGGATATTTTTTCATAGGTTAAAATCTGTCTAATGCTCTGTACTTACTTTCTATGAAGAAAATTTAAGCATTAGTAAAATATTACTGTTTTTATACATGGTATAGAATTTAATTTGTTGGCAGCTTCATCTTACACATATAATTTTTTAAAGCATTTGTTCTTAACTTACTGTTTCTGTGTTCAGCAGCCTAGCATACCTAATATTTTCAGGTTAAACTGACCTTAAGCTGTAGTAAAGTCTGTAATTGGTGTCTGAATGTCATGTTAGTGGGTGCGACTCCATTCTGGAAGCAGATCTGCATGTACTCTCCACCACCCTGGAGACTTACCACTTTCTTGCCAGAGAGATTGAACTTGCTCTGTTCTATCTTGCCAGGTTGGCCCTTTGCCAAACCTCTGTTGAATTTGCTCACTGAAGGGTAACTGGTGGATGCAGGACAATGGCTTGGATTGGGGAGAACATACAGCCTCTACATTTGAGAAGAATAGAACATTCCCTCTTTCATCTCTGCCTGGTGATCTGTTAAGTCAGGCTAAGGTGTAATACGTAACTTAAACTTCGTAATGGGTATTTTAGTGTAAGAGCAGCTTTATTCTGCGCAAGGAAACACAATTATTTTAAATAGCAGGTTACCTTCTGTGAAGAACGAGATTATAGTGAAGGCTGGAGACTGAAGGGAATAAATTAACGGGCTGTGGTTATTCTTCCCAGGTTGATCAGCAGGCCTTTAAAAAGTTTTTGTTAACAGACAAGGGCTGTAAGCACTGCATGAGGGAAGGAAACACTTCTGCGTGTGTGTCCCAGTAATTCCTATAAAAGAAGAATTTGAAAGACTTTGTGGTATCTTTCTCTGATTTATTCTTGAGACATTATAGATAAAGAGTAGTGATGATTCAGAAACTCTGTGTTAAGCCCCCCCTGGCTTTTTGTTTGTTTGTTTTCAGACCATATGAGCTGGAACAAAGTCTCCCTGCTCATATCTCCCTGAGATTCTGTTTGTTTGTTTATTTTTATTGTAAGACTTCCCACAACAATGTTTTAGGAACGAAAAATACCAGTAATATTCTGCTGGTGTGGTAAAACATATTACTATGTGACATGATTAATAATATGTAATCTTAGAAATTTATGTCTGTAAGAAACAGCTGCAAAATATTTGTTATTTTTATGAGTGTGTTTTTATTCAATGCCATACAGTTGTTTCATTTGTATAAAATTCATTCTGCTGATGTATTTTTATTAATGTCAGGGGATATAATGTTGTATTCCTTTGACATGTCCAATTTTTATGGCTCATTTAGCAAAATATGAATATCCTGCTGATGACAGAATTTAATACGACAGTCTAACAGATTATTCAAGACCCCATTAGATGAGAATTTGAACTATGCAGTAGACGTTAGGTTTCATATTTACAATTGCCTTTGTAATTTCTGAGGCTCACTTCTAGAAACATTTACTGGAGTTTGCTGTAATTTTATTTCTACCAAGGCTTACTGCTTAAGGGACAATTTAAGGATCCTTTACAACTGGGAGTAAACTTTCAAAAGTGGACTTCAGGACTACTCTGGCCCAGGTTATTGCAATTGCATATACCTCTCACTGGGACAGTAAAGCTTCAATGGAGATTTAATAGTTCTGCCATAAGGCAAATATGTTATAGCTGAATCTTTACTTGATAAATACTACAAGAAACTATCTGTCATTGATAAAGTAAAATGTTCTTTATCATGTAGCAAAGCCTATGTTACATGTAAAAGGCGTCACTCATTAGGTGGAAGAAAGAACTTAGAGATCAAGGTAAGCAGGAGTTTCATGTTTGGATGGATGCAGCTGAACCTCATCTCTGGTTGCAGGATGGTCGCTTAACAAGTGTGATATTTTGATTTAGCTGTCTTTTGAGTGCTGTTTCTTGAAAAGTTGTTTTATAACTAGGTTCAATTAGCAAGCTGGCATGTCTTACTAAAAATCAGTCGATTGACAGTACTTCACTTTCGCTGTTTCTATGAGTAATTACTGAGAAAATGTTTGTTTTTCATGGGATGTTAAAGTGATTTTTTAGCTTTTTAAAAAATAAAGCCTGCTTAATGGATGTTAGTATACTGTGACATAGTTAGCAGTTGTCAGCGTTCCTTAAACTCGTTGTTAGGTCTGGGGAAGTTTGGTACTTCCATTGCAAAGACTTCAGTGCTCTTAGTGCAGTCTGTAGTTGCATTATTTCGTACCTTGCTGCATTGATGATTGCTAATTGCAAAGGGCGTTAAGCTATATAGTGTATCTAGTCTGAGCAGAAGGCTGTTACCTATATTTGTGTTGGATTTCTCTGATTTTTTTTTTTTTTAACAGACATAATGTGCACAGATTTTAACTGTGTGTGCATTTGCAGAGTCATAGCAAGACCCTGTGTGCGGGGCCATGCTGTATGGCCACACAAGGAATTGTGACAGCAGTTGACAACACACCCAGGCCCACTGCTGGGTGCTGCTCAGAGGGACAGAGCTGCTGCCCCTCCCAGAGACAGCGCTCACAGCTGTGCTGGAATAAATACTGGCACTTCACTGGCTTCATGGCAAGTTGGCTGAAGGAGCTGAACTGACAGGAAACTAGTCCTCGGGGTGGGGAGAAGTGTTGGTGAAGCTAGTCTGTTACTTTTCAGCCATATCAGAAATCCAATTCAGCTGACTGCTGCCTTGTATGGGTAGGAAAGCGTGCCAGTGTCTCTAAGAATAGGAGAAAACCCCAGGTATTTAGCCTTTACAGAAAGGCAAATGGAAATATTTTTCTCACCACTTAGTTTAACTAACTCTTTCATCATACTTTCCCTACTCAATTTTTTTCTGAAATGTACTTTTTTCATGTGACCAAATTTTTGAGGTTTTTTAATTGAGGTTGTTGATCATTTTCTTTGTATACTTTTTCTGCTGTCCATTTCATGTGAATTTTGAACAATTGACAACATCAAAGAGGTGTCTTGCTTTTTTTTCTGCTTTAATTACATTTAGAGTTTCTTCTTACAGAAGAAACATTTCTTGTGGAAGTGTTCAAGGCCAGGCTGGATGGGGCTCTGAGCAACCTGGTCCAGTGGAAGGTCTCCCCCCTGCTCATGGTGGCAGGGCTGGAACTAGATGATCTTTAAGGCCCCTTCCAACCAAAACCATTCTGAGTATGATTCTTCTGTCCTGCAGATGCAAGTTAAGTTCTTGCAGAGATTGTGGAACCTTTCTGGAGTTTTAATTTCTGTATGTTTTTACAAAGGGGATAGTATCTATCTGACATCATCTATGAAACTTTACAGGATAAATCCAGAAGTATTAAGTAGTATAAGTTCTTTTTTCCTTCTTCCTTTTGGTATGTAGATACAGTGCTTTATTTTAGCCTGGTGTTCCAATTACTGCAGCAAGCGTGGAAACCTTCTCGAAGTGTCAGTTGCCTAATTTCCAGGTAGTTTGGCTGGGTTATTAATCTTACTCTGTATGTAACTGCCTTTCAGCACTTTCTTAAAATAGATTGCTGTTGTTTAGTGCTTCTGTATTCTCAGTTGCACAAGCTTAGGTTTTATATGAAGATGGATCCCATGGTGCATAACGAAGTGTGCAAATCACATGCATAATACACTATAAAGTTTCCTGCTGTGTTTTGCTCATCTTCTAAAACTGTTCCAGTGTTCAGAATTTGAGATCATGTGTGATTAACATCGCATACTGATTTACCACAGAAATTGTATTCTGGAATTCTTGTTCAACTCTCATCTTCCTTGAAATGGCTTGTGAGCTTTATATTTTTTTTTGGATTTTGAGAGTAAATTGGCAATTCAGAAATTGCTCTTAGCCTAACCTCACCTTTTATTCCCTATTTTAATCTATAAAATAGGAAGATATTATATGTTATAAAATCTCTCTTAGACTTACCTTTCCTATAAAAACAACACAACTTTCTTCCTAATTTCTGAATTTTTGATATATCTCCAGTCTAGCAATAGAGGTCTTAGGTAAGTAAAGAATTCATGATGGGGGAGATGAAAAAATTACTTTTTTGTTTATTTGTTTCTCCTTTTTTCCCTGTTTATTGTTGGTTCCTGTTTTTGATGTTACTCAAATTATTTTACTTGTGTGGAGAGTTTGAGTGGGTGTCAGACTTACTTAGAGAGGGAAAAGAAGAAAAGTGACTGAGCTACTTCTTTTTGGAAGTTTTTGTGATGTGCAGTTGCCTTAGGAGATGCTTCATACCTATGAATACTCACTGGTTTTACTTGACAGCTGGTTGGAATCATATGGGTTGGAACATCCTGTTCAAGCCAGGCCCAGTTAGAGCAGGTTGCTCAGGGATTTGTCCAGTCTCTATTGCCTCTCAGGTCAATCTGGTCCGCTCTTGAGCACACACATGGTATAGAATAAGTTGTGTTTTTAGCAGACTAGCCTGTAGTTCACCAGATCATCCGTGTTGCCCTTCTTGAAGTGCAATGATGTTTTTCCAGTCTTTGGGTACAACTAGCTTAAGTGTTCCTTAATCACATCTTCCTTGACAATGGGTGATACTGCATTCCTGCAGATTCTGCTGATAGAGTTGAGGAACTGTGAGGTCAGAAGACAGAACTTAGCAGTGAAATCTGGGGTGACAAAAAAAAGATCAAGTTCTTAATTTTTTTTTCCATGTCTTTTGTCCCTAGGTTTCTGTCTCACTGAGCAGAAAATGCCCACAATTTTTTGTAGCATTCCTTTTGCTGCTGATGTAAACAAAGAAGGCCTCTTGAAGTACTTCTGCATTGTTTTCTAATGCTGTCATAAGGGCGGCCTCCTTGGATGGGGTGGATGCCTCTGCAGCTCTGTTGAGAGAATCAGTAGAAAAGGTGAAGAAGGATTAGTTGTCCATTGTGTGGTTATCACTTCTGTCTTACCAGAAGTTTCAAAGGCATCACAAAGAAAAAGTTCAACATACTTCAAAGCTCTATCCTCTTATCCTCCTCTATTATTCCTTGTTAATACTTAAAAAATGTTAAATTGTTCAGAAAATCTTCAAACTTACACAGTTCTGTGTTCTTCAGTCCTGTAATCAGTGCAATATCCTGCAACGTAAGCAGCCCAATGTTCATGCAAGCCCTGAAAGAAACCCTAGTCATTTACCGGAATATGCAGATGATTTCCATCTTTGAAGTGCAGAACTTTTGTAAATGCTTTTGCTTTTCAGGAGCATATAAACACTTTCGTCCAGGAGTGAATGCTCTCTATCATTGGTTTTCTGCTGACATCAAGTTCATGAAAGGGTGTGGGGGTTTTTGTTAGGCAGCTGACAAACTGAATTCCCTTCATGTGCAAAGGAATGTCCGTGCTTAGTATCCATTACATTGGTATCATAGAACTTCGCTACTGAACTCTCTGCTTCACATAGTATCTCAGCTACTATCAGGTTATGATTACTGCTTGTTATTGGAGGTGCTTTGACAGGTTTTTTCGCCTCTGCAGCTAATTTAGGGAGTGGAAAGTTAAAGCATCTTTTAAGCACTAGATCTTTAGATCTATACCTATAAATGTAGATTAGGCTTCAATTCCATGGAAATTTCTTTGGTATCTGTAGTACTTAAAATAGTTTCAGTTCCTGGATGGACCTTACCTCTGCTGTGCTGTCACAGCTGCACGGGTTAGTGTGGTTGAACAGGAGGAGCAAACTGATGTGGTTGAAAAATAACGTTTCCCCTCCCTTGCTGCTCAAGGGGTTCTTACCTGAATTAGTTTCCTTCCCCAGCTTTTTTGTCAGTGCTGACCAATGCAGGGTACAGGACAGGAGCGAGAATCTGCAGCTCTTAGGAAGAGTGAGAGGCCTGTAAAACTGTTCATGTAGTGCTGCTCCAGATTGTGAAAATGCAGTCTCACTGTGGTTAAACAGTTGATATAGTAGAGCTGATGGTATCAAAGTTAGAAGATAAAAAGCTGTTTTGCATAGAAGCCTGTCTGGAAGAATAATGAAGCAGTGGGGAAAGTAAACGAAAAAATATTTCTGTGTCAGAGTTTTATGAGTACTTGTATCCTCTTAACAATATATCTGATGACTCTAAATGAGCAACAGATTAGAAAGCTTAGAAGCATTCTTTTTCATTTATTTAAATATGAGTCTGGATGAAGGCAATGATTCTGAGTACATTTAAATTAATTTACATTTTCAGCGTGAACACTGCAGTATCTGATAAGTTGGTTGCAGTTGCAATGTTGTAATCATTTGTAAGATGAGGCTTGCTCTTTACCAGCAACTGGGGAAAAAGAATGTAAACTTCAGGTCTTCCTGAAAACGCATCTGGGTCCTGAACCAAACCTTTACTTGATTTAGATTTCATGTTTAGGATGGTTCTTGTACACACAGAAATAGATGACATCTCAGCAGATGAAAGATTTATAGAAGTTTCTATGTGTGCAATAGAGATATTAAGGTCTCTGCTGTTGTATTCCAGGGGATGGTAGGGAGTTATTCTGGCAAACCAGTGATACATATGAAAAAGTAACTTTTCTAGAAAAGTTGATCTTTGTGTGGACAGTAAATGCATCTGGCTTCTTTGGTGAGTTGACTTTATAGAATCATACAACGGTTAGGCGTGAAAGTGATCTTAAAGAGCATCTAGTTCCAACCCCCTTTCTGTAGACAGGGATACTGTTCACTAGATCAGGTTGCTCAGGGCCCCATCCAGCCCGGCCTTGAACACTTCAGGGATGGGGCATCCACAGCCTCTCTGGGCAGCCTGTTTCAGTGCCTCACCACCCTCCCAGCAAAGTATTTCTTTGTAGTATATCTAATCCAAACCTGCCCTCTTTCAGTTTAAAATCATTGCCCCTTGTCTCGTCATTGTCTGTCCATATAAAAAATCCCTCTCCCTTTTTGTAAGACACTTAAGGTACTGCAAGACTGCAGTAGAATCTTTCCAAAGCCACCTCTTCATGCTGAACAATCACAGCTCTCTCAGCCTGTCTTCATAGGAGAGGTGCTCTCACCCTCTGATTGTCTTTGTGGTCCTTCTCTGGACCCACTCCAATAGATCCTTGTCTTGTGTTGAGGACCTCAGAGCAGGATGCAGCACTCCAGCTGGGGTCTCAGTAGGGCAGAGTAGAGGAGTGGAGTCAACTCCCTCGACTTGCTGGCCACTCAGCGTTTTATGTAGCCCAGGATACAGTTGGCCTTTTGGGCTACCAGTGAACACTGTTGGCTCATACCCAGCTTTTCATCCATGAGAACACCCAAGTATTCTCCAGAGGGCTTCTCTCAGTGACTTCTCCCAGTCTGTACTCATATCTGGGATCGCCCCAGCTCAGGTTCCAAATTTAAATCTTCGTACAAAATAGTCAGCAGCTTAGCCTGTGTAACGATTACTTGTTATCCCCTTAAAAAACTAAAAAATCCTGTATAGACCCAGATACGAAGTGGCCGTTCAGATGAAGTAACTCAGGTAAACACTCTATCGAACATGATGATATACTTCTAGATTTACATTTTTGTTATGACAAAGAGTGCTGGAGAGTGTGAAAATTGATCCAGAGTTGAGTGAGCAGAACTGGGATACTAAGACATTTTCCATGGGTGACTGCACTGATCAGTAGCAGTGGACAAACTGTCCAATACAGAAATGCTTAATTAAAAAAAGGACTACAGAAAATACTAAGAAACTTTTTGAAATGGAAAGGAAAGATGCAGCTCTAATGTAAAATACTTGTAGCCAGCTTGGGAGTTATTTAAAGATACCATATAGGAGGCATGCTGCTTGTTTAAGTAGATTTCAAATGGACCCCCAAATGCTGGTCTGGCTAAACAGCAGGGTGAGGTATAATATCTGAAATAAAACATCATAGTTCTTGAATCTGATCTTTTATCTGAATAATAAACCAGAGAATAATAACAAAAGCTGGTGGATTTAACCTGTAATTATAATGAGGTGGGGAAAAATTGTTTAGTAACTCCCAACAGACATGAAAACAGTTGATAACTTTTTCTTCAAACTCAGCAGGAAAGTTTGATGAGTAACTGGAGGATCAGGAGACAACCCAGTTGTAAAAGCTGGCTCTGGAGTGTATATAAGGTCATAGCTGAATAATGGAATTGCTTGTACTCACTTTGGCAACACTTAGCTCTTCATGCCAGAATATATTTTAATAAGGAATGTGAGAGAGTGTACAACTCAAAATGAAGCATCAGTGGAAGAAACTGTAGTACATCGAGCAAAGTCTGAACAAGGCAGGATTGATGAAATAGCATTCATCCAAGGGTTGTAAGAGGAACTGGGGGATAAAGGAGCTAATGACTATAGTGTGTTGCTTGTGGCTAGCATCATCTTTCTGCTACAGGTAAGGAGGGTAGCTAGCATGATACCAGCATTTTAAAAAGGCAGCGGAGGTATTTGAAGAACTTCACATCAGTGAGCTTTGTGACCATGTAACCTGAATTTGTGGAAATTATAATGGAGACCAGAATTGGTTTCATTGTTCCCTCTGTAAAGTCATTTGGCTTTGGGAGAGGCTAAATTACCTCTGAATAAAATGGAAAATTTTATAAGAAACAATTGGCAAGAGATAGAAAGAGGGGGCAAAAAGAGTTTGTTTTGTTAATAGAGGTAACCAATTGAATTGCACAAGGATGTGTTAACATTGGTGCACAGTTATAAGAAAAAATGTTTGACAGCCAGGTGACAAAAGTTTGTAGATGTTAAACTTTACTTGGGTTAGTATAATGACTAGCTATTTAAAGAAAATTGTAAATGCTCAGGTTTTGAGTTATGTGGGTTGAAATCATACATTAAATTCTGTGTAGGTAAAGGTCAAGTAATCTAAGCGAATGAGAAGTAAAAAAAGAGCATTTTTGTAGGTTACGATTGACTCTGAAGTGGTTCTTAACCAATCATGAGTGAAAGATGGAATTATCTAGTACATAAAGATCAATGCAGTTCTCCTTAGCAGTGAAAACAGCAAATCCAGTGTAAAGATTTCCTAGGAAAGGATCAAAAAACAGAAACAACATTCTGCTTCTATAGAAATTCATGGGATGTACACATCTTGAATATTCCTCATAGTGTGTGTATCCTCATCTCAAAAGGGGTACAGTAGACTAGAAGAGGTTCAAAGAGAAGCATCAAGAGGGATTTAAAGGCATGAAACAGCTTTCATGTGAGGAAAAATTAAGCTGACTCAGTTTTTTTCTTTTTCTGCCTGGGAAGGGAAGACCATGAAAGAACACAACAGGAATCTATGCAGTCATGAGGGAATAGGGAGGGTTGCTTACTACTGTCATCCAGAGTACATGGACTGAAGAAGTAGAGTAGTAAGAGCAAAAGGTGCCCGATTGAATCGGAATTAACAAAAGGAGATACTCGTGTAATTAAGCTGAGGTACTTTCTCCTGCAAGATGCTGTTGATTCTATAGAGCAGGCTTGATTAAAAAGCAAGCAGGGAGAAGAAAAAGGTAGGAAAAGCTGTTAAACACAAAAATATGTGTTTAACATAATCACCGATGGCTCAGGAAGCCTGCAGTAGATGAAAGTAGTTGGAAGCAGAGATGGAATATGCAATAAATATTTCCATGTGCATTGTTTATACTTTCTCCTAGACATATGGTTTTGGTTGTGATTTTCTTACTCTTTTCTATCAGAGTATGTGAGTTTCGTTCATTATTTCTAAATGCATTTCCAACAATGTAAAGAAAAATTCAGTAAGAAGAAACTCATTTAAATTATACCGAAATCAAAGCAGCTGTGTACTTTGTCATACAGAATTTGTATGAGACAGCTCTTAGTTGCAGTAATTAGGGCCCGGGGGGAACAATACCTTGCTTTATTGAGTGCTGTCTCCAGGCTCTGGAACACCTTCACTTAAGAATACCCCATGCCGTTACATTATATTATATGAAAATCTCCATAGTGGTGGATACTGTAGTAGAGAGATCTGAGATTTTATGTAGTATGACAGAAAGTTCAGGTTTTTACTTACTTGATGCTATCACTGAAACGTCAGTGTGCATCATATATCAATTCAGGTCAGCATCAGATGTTGAATTGAAAATCCAGCATATTATATTGAAATTGTTCTTGGGACAGTTCAGAACTGTCAATATATGTTTGGTTATTAGTCATGTAAGTAATACATTTTAGGACCCTTTCTGCATGTGGCATATAGTTCGTATCAGAGAAACTACCCTTAAATTTATGGGTATCATTAAAACAGTTGATAACAGTTATTACACTACCTCAGGTCATAATTTTTAATAGCTTGCTAACTTACTGCATTAATAAGATGTTGGCAGATACTTTTATTTATTTAGGGAAATAATAATCACTACTGCATTGATGAACTTACTGATCAAACGGTAGTTAAACACTGGCATCAGTAAAATAAATACTGTGGAAAATACATGCATCTGGTTTACTCCTCTAGTTTGTGTTGACTAATAACTCAGCTTGAAATCAAGACTTACCTTAACTTGTTCTCATTTCAGCTTTGGATAGATCACAGTCCAAGAGAGATGGAGGTTTTAAAAGTAATTGGAGCTTTGATCATGCAGAAGAAAGTGAAGGAGATGCAGAGAAAGAGTAAGGATGCTTTTATCTAGGCTATTGAAAGTATAAATGTCTATTTATAATTAAATACTTCTTTTTTGTAATTTATGAATAAGAAACAGTATATAATATCTTAAACTTCCAGTGATTGAGAAAAATTATTTCAAATAAGTTATTATTTTAAATAGTGTTGCTATATAGGAATTCATTACAATGTAAGTTTTATTGTGAACATGGGGCTTACAACACAGGGCACAGTACATTTCACAAGAGCTACAGTTGTCCTTGGAGCTTCTGTGTAAGTCTAAGGAACACAGACAAGAAGTATGTGAATATGCAGAATAGGTTGATAGGTAGGGTGTCCAAGCAGCTTCAGCTTTTCCTTTAATGATAATGCTACTCAATACTTGACAGATATGGTTAAAGTACTTCAGTAGCTTTAGGCCTCCATCAAGTTAAACCGATCTTAAAGATCGTAGGTTTTTCTTTCTTTGTGTTTATTTCACTGAATAGAGTTAAGGCTCTTTTTTTCCCTTAAAATGTATTCCTTTACTTGGTATGTTTGGATTTTGGCTAAAACTTAAATCCCATGTGTATAGTTTGACTGTGTACTTTGTCCTTGTGACATTTTATTGTTACTAATATGTTTTCTCAATATTAACGTACTCACTTCCAAAATGACTAATGAATTGTTAAAAGAGCAACAAGTGTCACGCACAAAGAATTCACGTCGGTTTATTTGTTGTTCTTAGATATTTGGAGAGTGGGACCTGCAAATTTAAAAACTATGCTGTGGTTCTCTATTAAGAAGACACTGAATCCTGTGATTAAGTACAAAAATAATTCATATATGAATTTGTATCATCTAATATTCTGCCAAATAGTATGCATTGGAAGGGAGTTAGGAAGTAGACACATAACCACATAGGCTGCAGCAGCAGGCTATGCTGTAATCTTAATAAAACATTAAGAAATGTGAAGTTTCAGTAATTAAAAAATGAGTTCAGGAGTTCATTAAAGTATGAGGTAAGCACTAAGAGCTCTTGTCAAAACAGAACTGTATCACAAGTTAGAAGCACTTTTTAAAGGGTTCACAAACTGAGAGTATTTTAGTTTTATAAAACTAAGCTCATGTTGTTCCCTAGCAACTTTACATCCATTTGTAGTGCGCACAAATATGTTTTCAGTATGAGGGCAGTACATGCCATACAGTTATTATTTCTGTTTTACTCACCTTCAGAAATAAGTCACATTTGAAAGCATAGCAGCTATTTTTTCTTCTAGTAATTTACTGCTGTTTTCCATCTGTCTCCAGCTGATGTTGACTTAAGAATACAGAATGAAAAATGTGTAGAGTAATGATGCTAAAAAAAAAAAAGTTAGAAAAATTATTATGAAACATATGCTTTATGTAATTGTATCTGATTTTAAGATTGTATGTCTGGATGGTTTTTCATTCCTTTCAAATATTCTCTACAATAAACAGTTTTCCCATAGCCAGAATTGAATTTTTATTGCCTACTTAGATAATTTTTCATTTGCTTTTCTATCTGTGAATTATGCAGAATCTCATCTGGAAGTGTAGATAAAAGAGTAGTTCAAAATTGATTTAAACCGGAGATCTTGTCTTCTTTACTTACCCATTCTCTGATACCATTTGAGGCAATTTCTTTTTCCCTCCAAACAGCTACATGTTTTAAGCTGCCCACATATTTACTTCTGGTAACACCTGGGTTTGTTTGTCTTAAAGACATAGCATGCTTTGAGCATTTTGAAATAATTTGTGTTTTTTGCTTTTCTGATGCATTTTTATTGCATGTAACAAAACGTTGACAGAAGGGAATCTTTAGAAAACAAGTAACAGTAAATTTTCCTCTCTTTTTTTGTTTCCTTTACTCTTAGTAGAACATTTCAAAGATTAGCAGCTTTAATTCATATAATTGTTCCAGCATAAAGCTTAGTGTCCCTCCCAGTATTTTGAGTATGTTTTGCAGTAAGTAAGTATTCGCTGTAGTGTGTTGATGCTGACCACAATGTTTGACTCTTACATGATTTCTTTGTGGAGAGAGCTGTGAGTCTGAAGCAAGCGGCTGGATGCATCTCATGCTTGTTGTGGAGGTACTGGTGTTAAAATGCCTGACTTTATCACAGCTTTTTGCCCTCCTCATGGCAGACACACAGTAAGTTTGTTTTGAGCTAGCCTAGGCATAACACCCCAACGCTTAAAGGATTGGCTGTATTCTTGTGTTACCCCATGAGACCTGTACTAATGATGTTGGTCAGCACTGAATGTCTGCTTGGATTATCTTTTCTTCAGTGAGATGAGCACAAAGTATGTGGTTAATGTGCTCCTACCACAGCAATCTTTAGAGTAGGTAGATTATTTTAAAAGAAGGGTGTCATTTAACTTACTTGGGAAGTATATGAGGTGAGTCAAAATGGTTAAGGTAAGTAATGAACACAAAAAGACAAAAAAATATTTGTAAACTGAAGAAGGTTTTGGAAAAGTTAATGATCACCCAACACTATATGATGCTAGAGTTGATACTCAGCATGGAACTAGAGTTATGGAAATTAAGAATGGTAATTAACAAGTATCTTATCCCAAAGTAAACACCTACAGATAATATTCAGTCCACTTGAAAGAGTAAAAGTAACATTTCTGATGTTCTAGAAGATTTGATCTACTCAGGATGGTAGCAAGTGGCGTGAGACTTTCCTTGCTTTGTAATTGGAGATCCCATAGGAGATCTACCTTTATGTAGAACAATAGAAAAAAATACAGTGGTCAGTTGAGCGCACTGAAACCTGTGTAATCCACCACAGAACAAATGGTGGAAATTAAGCTGATCTTGTGTAGCAGAAAATATGAAAGGATAGCAGACTTAAGCAAACATGGCCGAAGTCATATATTCAAGTGATTCATGAAATTAACATGTTATAAGATGCTTTCTGGTGTTACAGATTATTCTCTTGAAGTGTCTTGGATAATTTATATTTACTTCCTTTGTAATATCTGTGTAAATGTTTTTGAAATATTTCAGTATGCTCCACTGTGGTTTTGTAAATGGATGGGCCCAGTTTTCTCTTGGCTGTCATACTGTTTTCTTAATAGTCTTAGATTTCTGCCTTCCACTGAGATTTGTTCAATAGTAGCCTTATCAAAAACAATGAATACAAATAAATGGGTCTAATTTATTTGCACGATGGTGTCCTTACTTAACTACCATTTTCTTTCAAAAAGCTTTATTTTTTGCCCCTTCCATTTAGGGGAATAAACCTCTTTTTTCCTTGTATTGACAAATGGAACAGCATTGTACAGTGTTATATATTTATGTTGAGCTTTTTTCCACTGCTTATAAAATTTATATTACTTTGTCAAAAAATCGTCCCATAGTTATATATATGTTTTATATGTCTTTTGTGACCCTTTTAGTAGTGCACTGTAGCCTTTAAATTGATGAGAAGTTTTTAAATTAAGGCTATTTTTAATGGAATGGCATTGTGAATTGGGTTAAATAATACTTCTCTTGTGCCTCTGATACTAGGTGTGTTGCCTACCACCATGTAATTTAAAACAAAGAATGTAGACAGTGTGCTGTGAAGGCAAATACTCTCACATAAACCCACCGGTTTTATGCATAATAGTTTTCAGAAAGAATTTTCAATTATGTTTGAAATGTGACTGGATCAGGTGGTAGTTGATAGAAATGTGTTTGCAGCTTATTAGAGTTTAACCTCAATGGTCAACAGAGATTTAAAGTTTGGGTTGCTTGTAGATAGTAGTGAAAACATAGCCTGTTAATCTGAGCTGTCTAACTAACTATTGCATAGTTCTTAATGTTTTAAAACATTAAACAAATGGCAGGTGATTAGAGGTAGGTAAACAGAAATTTTTGTTTTCTTGTTCCGTGCCTAAATTTGAATGTGTAGTTATGAACTCCCCTTTGGAAAGAACTCTGTTTAGGTAAATTACTTGTATTTTTTCCCCCCTTAATTTTAGTGAAGACTTAACATTCATTTGTTATAAAATTTTAAGGAATGTATTAAAAAGTTAGCAATTATTGTTCCAATGTGAAAATAACCAGGAACCCCATTGGTTCCCTGGTTAAAAGTGACACGAGTGTGGAGGCATCCTCCCAGCAAGGCAGCTGAGGTTTCATTTCAGGGATGTTAAAAATGTTACTGACTGGTATGTTGGGGGTGTGGTACAGTGTTTGTTTTGGGTTGGTTTGGGTTTTTTCCTGCCTGTATAAATTGCAGCTTTGAAGCAGGCAGCTGGTGGAAGCATGTGATACATGAGCAAATAGACATTGCTCGGTTGCTATGTATTCTGCTCTCTGAAAAAACAGCCTTTCTGGTTCTGATGCATATACTTCACATTCCTTAAGATCTAAATATCGGTTCATTTAAAACTTCCAATTTGCTAATATTTCTCTAGTCATGTTGCATGATAAGAGTTACTCTTGTTCATTTTGATTTAAGCATTGGCTCAGTGTTTTGGTCGTTTGCAGTGTATTACCTTCTCTTACCTCCCCCCTCAAATGTCCTTTGTTAAAACAGTTGCAGTATTGCAGCATGTTGAAATCCTAAAAGTATTGCCACAGTACAAAGGTGTTTTGAAAACAACCATCATTTTTGTATGAACTGAAGCTAAAGAACGAAAACGTTACTAGAGGTGAAATGATCTGACTAGGGCAGCACAGTAGGCAAATGCCAGAGCTGCAGGAATTGTAGGTTGCTGTTCATGTCTGTGCTGCAGGGTTTTGTTTATTTTTTAGGATGTGGAAAATTTCTGAAATTGTTAAACTCTGTCTACTGATGAATATTTGAGAAGGCTCAGTGAGCCTCCCTTGAAGGGATAATTTTTTCTGAAAGAGAATTAAAAAAATGTTGCAGGATTTAAAAATTTTGATATCCATGTGTAGTCTGTACAGAAGTACAACTCTTTTGCCTTTGTTTGAAATTAGTGATGAATTTACTACACTGTTTGTTTTACCATTGAGAACCTAGAATTGTGGTGGTCTGTAAATGAAAGTAAAATACAACAGTGCCACTGGCTATGTGTTCACATTTACATGATTCCTCCCATTTCAAAATCAACTGTGTGCACCATCTTGAGTCTGTAGATCTCACCCAATGTTTTTATTTTATTTTTATTTGCTCTAGGGATATCTATATTGCTTAATAGGGAAGAATAAATTGTAATGTGAAGGGAAATCTTGTGCATGGAAAAAGTTGTTAGGAACCTGAGGGAGGGGGCACTGAGTGACTAACTATATGTGAAGAGCTAAAGTCACTGTATGTATTGCAGCCAGCGTGTCATACTGACGCAGCTAAGAAATGTTTGTTTCTCTTGTGTAGCTCTTGCCTTTAAACACCTGGCATAACAGCTTTTCTTTTAAGTAATTTCTGCCTGAATGATCTTCATTAAAACTTTTCAAACCATGCAATTGCAAGTTGACTAAAATTGTATTGTTTTGTTGTAGCCAACATAGGAGGAGTCTTATCAGGATTGATGGGAAGGGGTTATCTGCAGGTTCCTTCTCCTGGAAAAAAGAATATGTTAGCCTAATCTAGCTGCTGTCAGTATGTAATGCGTGATTGGTGTTTCAATTTAAATACTTAAGATTATTTGAGGATAATTGCCTATTACTGAAAAGAATGTTTTTAGAGTATCATGGAGTGGCTTTCTTTTTTTTAATCTTCTTCCTCATTCTAGTGGTTGGGGATTACAGACATTGAAAGTACTAAAGAAACACATTTTAATAAGCAGTAGAATCAAACTGAATATGTTATTTTTAGGAAGACATACTTTGTAGTAATTGCTGTGGTGTAAAATGTAGTTACATTAAGTTCTCCTAAAGTACTATGAAGTTTGCAGTTTTAAACTACATACTTGAACACTGATAGGCATAAACAAACTAAGATCATGTTTTAAAGGTTAATGAAGTTTTGGACTGAATTTATGCAGAGAGTATAGAATCTTTATAGTGTCAGTAATATTGTCGTAACCATATTGAAGGTTCAGTAGCATTGTCTATTTTGAATTAATAATTTTAGCTTTGCTTTTTGCAAAATAATTTGATGTACGCTCCAAGTGCAGGTTCACGTAATGCGTATGATCACTGTGTTGCTCATTTCATGTTCATGTTGTTCTGTGCATATTTATACAATGTGTATATGATGCATTTAAATGTAGAGAGGGAAAGGGAAAAAAAACCCTTTTGAGTTTAAAATGTTTTGTGGGTGCTCTGGTGGATTACAATGTATGTGCTTTTCTCTCCCACACCTGTCTAGCGAGGCAAATCTGCTCAGTTTAGATGACAGTGATGGGCCTTTCAGTCCCAATGAAGAAAAAAAGGTAAATAATCTGTTTATCTCATGGTGAAAATGTATCTTTAAAGCTTTTTAGGTTCTTAAACCGTATTGCATAGCCATAGAAATTAAAGTTTTTGTGGTGTTTTAGGAACATACACCAAGCTGTCTATCTACCTACCCTTAAAGTTTTTGTTCCTCTCTTGATTTGCATAGTATTCTGAAAATATGAGCATGAATAACTAATTTTGAGTTTAGACAATTATCATAAATACTGTACCAAATATCAAATATATTGATATTTTGTTTTGTTTTGTGTTTTGTTTAGTAAGGAATCCAGTTGAGTAAGAGTGTAGACACTATGTATTTTCCATGAAATTTGGTATAAAAGCAGTTCAAAAATGAAGCCAAAGTAATATTTATATTAATATTTTGCATTAATTTTCTCCTTCTAACTTCTACACAATTATATGATTATTTTAATATGTATTAATTCTGTTGTGACAGTCAGTTCGTTGTCGACCTGGAACTATCGGCACCAGCAGCGATGCCATAAAAGCATATGCAAGGCGAGGCAAAGCTGGAAGCTTCAAACTTTTTAAAGGGAATGCAATCGGCCTCAACATGATGGGAAATAGCAAGAAACTGAGGTAATACATTTAATTTATGTTTCCTTGCCTACTTGATCATTGATACAAATCAACCTTCTAGTGCATTTACATTATCTGCTGTTCATTTTAAGAAGCTATGCTGTACTGTGCTTCTGAGTGAAGATGGACAACTAGATTGTTAAGGTCTTTCCTCTTGCAAAATGTTTAACACCACATAAGTGAAGTACCAGAAGACTGTTAAAATGGATTTAGAGCATTCACTAGCATATTTGTTAGTACCTTACCCACGTTGCCTGCATGTGTTCTTGTGTCCTCTATGCAGTGGTAGCAGGTAGGAAAATATTTTTTACATCCCCATCTAGATTTGCTTCTTTCCGTGACTTTGAATTGCCAAGGTTAAGTCAGGATGCATTTTCTGTTTTTCTTACTGCAAGATATAATTTGATTTTGGATCCACAGACTTTTTTTTAAAGAATTCAGCAAACAGCCATACTTGTATAGGATAGCTTGAGATTGTCACTTGTATTTAGAGCTGACAGGAAGTGTCTTCAAGCATTCAGTGTTGTACTTGCTTGTTACTACTGTCCCTAGCTTGTAAGAGACTGATTATTTAGTATATAATAAAAAGTGATATATTCACCTAACTTTCTCACGGAGTGTTTCATCTTGCTAAAGCACACTCAGTTTGGTAACCTTTGCAGGAAGGAAAAGTTCCTAAGATACCCAGCTATAGATGGGCTAGTTATCAAATATGCAGTGTGTATGTAGCTGCATGAGGGATGTCCTTGTCTTTATCTGTGATGGGTTATCACCATCTGGATACTAAACTCCAGATAAGCTACTTCCCTTCTCCTTGTCCCCTCCAGTAAGAGAGGGACAAAGGCAGAGAATATGGGTTGAGATAACCATTTACTGAAAGCAAACAGCAGTGGAGTAAGAAATGCACAGTGACAGCAGCAGCATTAATAACAAAAGCATAAAAAAATAAAGGAAGGTGCTTTATCCACACAAAAGGTATTTGCCACTTTGACTTAGTTCCATGTGGCTGCTGGGAGAAAGACAAGATGGTGGACACTCCCTGCACCTGGCTCTCCCCATCCTCAAGCCTGAGACAGTGGAAAATAATGACAGGAAATGGAAAACAATGCCAGACAAAACCCTGGAAACGAGATCATCTGTGTTGTGCTGCACCGCTGCCCCACTGCACCAGGCTTGGTTCAGGCTCAGTTCCACTGCTGCTTTGGACCACTCCACTGGGCTCAGTTCTGCACGGCTCTGACACTTCTTCAGAGCCACATCCCAGAGCCGTGTTCACTGCTCTTCAGAGCCACATCCTGGAGTCACATCTCGGAGGAATGGGAAGGTGGCGAGTGGCAGCAGCAGAGGATGGGGTCTGCAAGGCTGATTCCAGCAACTCAGCCTTGATGAAGAAAGGAATGGCACACTTCTGGGGATATGGTCCTTATTCTTCCCCCTGACACCACAACTCCCAGCAATAATTTGAGAGGTATAGAATAGCAACATAGCCATGCCCACAGAGGTCCAAGTTCCGGCCCCTCTCTGCAATCAGGACATGGTTCTTGTATGCTGTAAGCACTGTTGGTTAGTGGGACCATCTTATCATAGTCACTTGAGAAAATAAATCCTTGAAGTTCTGTGTTCTTTCCTGCTGTTCTGGTCTTTAAGACTCATGTCTTGAGATAAACTACTGGACTATTATGTGGAACTTAAAAAGTTTTTTTAAAAATAAAATTTTTTAATGACAGGGCTTTTTTTGTTATAGGTTATTTTTACATTTACACAAATTCGCATGGTACTTCATTGTCCTTGGTTTATCTATGCAAATAGTGTTTTGTCTTTAGATTTTTTTTTTGTATACACAACATATTTATAAGATTATATCCATATTTCTGTCTTGCACATCTTCAAATTCACCAGTTCTTACAGAATCATCCTGGTCATTTCCATTCTTTAGGATTCTGTTCTTGAACATAGACATAAAGGTAAAAGTAACTATTGCAAATCTGTCAGGGCTCCTTTGCTTTGTGTTAACTATTGAAGGAACCTGTGCATCTATGTTATACTTGTTCTTTGTTTTGAGTGTACCTTTAAAATAAGATTCCTCTAATTCTCTGGTAACTGGAATTTTCCTTTGGCTGGCTGTGAAATTTGTAGAAAAATCCAACCTTACCATGGAATTTTTCTTACTTTTCTGTTAAAGCAGTCATACTTGACTGTACATGTGTGTTTATACATATTACACATGTATGCTTTTATTAAGTTCCAGAAGGGTATGCAGGTTTTGTTTTAAGGTAAATAGTTACTGAGGATTTTTTAGATGGTCTAAGCATGTAGTTCAGACATTCTGTTACCTGGATTGGAACTGCCTTCTCTTGACAAATAACACAATCTAAACCTAAGGCGTAGTAGAGTTTATAAAATTCAACTAAAAGAGTAAAATCTGTTGCATGTAAATGGGCACCCACCTTTTGTCTAGTACTGAGCTGCATACTGAATTTAAATGAAAAATATAAGCATCCACCCTCTTCTTAATAAACTGTCATTAATGAAAGGCTTTATTTGTGAATAATGAATGTATATAGGACGCTGTGACTGCTTCTCAGATTTTGGTCACTGCTTTTTGTGGTTATGCTACAAGTGGTTATCTTGATTTAATTACTCCATTGGGATATTGTTGTACCTTTCATAACATGTATCAGTAAAGGTTTGTGATCTAGTCACTTTAGTGACGATTGCTGGCATGTTCACTTTGTTATGCAGAATGGGAGGTGCTTGATAGTTACTCTTTCAATATTTAGACTCTTCAACTAGAGAAGATTCTGAAAGTTGATCATGCATTTAAGATGCTAGATTAAATACAAGGAGATCAGATGCTTCATATTCTTCATCTGTTCATGGTGATTTTTATCACAGTGTTGGAGTCTTTTTTCTCATCTTATCTACAGAATAGGGATTAAAAATTTCAAATCAATGGGGCTTGACTCAAATGAGTATTACTGTAGTACTGTAGTCCCTAAAATTCAGAGAATAAGAGATGGGAAGAAGGGATATGCAAGGACAATGAGAAGAAATTTTCACTGAACTTGTTAGAGAAATTTAAACCAACCAAAAAGTCACGATCTGTTACCTGGTTAAGCAAATCCAGTATCAAACTCTTAACCTGATTCCTTTTGGTTGTATTTTTTTAACCATGAGGTCTTAACTTCAAATAGCTTTAGCTTTTCTGGCTTTAAATAACTTGTATTAAAGTCCTTTTAGATTTTCTTTGATAATGTTTTGTTTAAAAAGTTATTTGATGAACAGCAGAGTTCATGTAATCTATAGTTATGTTGTGTGTTCTTGTAATGTTCTTACTTTACTTCTAGGTCCATCCATTGGCCCAGTGCGAGACTTTTTGTTTTGCCTCTTGGTTATGTGGTGTTAAGAATTTCCTAGGATCAGCTGGATAGCATGTGAAAGTAAAACCTTGTTTTCATCAGAGCCTGGGCTTCAAATCATTCTGCGGTTTCTGAGCTAACATTAATGAAACATTTATTGTTAATATAGTGTAAGTTCTTTTTAGAACATTTGTTCTTTCAAGGAACTTTCTGACCATTACATCACTCTGCTTTTAGTGTGTTATCCTAATTTTCAAGAAATTGTGCTGAGACTTGCGAAGTCAGATTTCAGTTCTGATGTGCCTGTTTTGCAGCTCAGGAGGACTTTATGATTGTATTTTCTGGTGTTTCTGTCTGTGTAGGGTATGATCTGTTCAGAGAACAAGATTATAGAGCAGATTGTGTTTTACAGCTGTCCTGGTTGGAAGCTTGTCTGACACCATATGAACCATTTAAGTGTGCCATCTAGAACAGTCTGCTTTGATTCAAATCTGATCCCTGAGCAGTCTGCAATACTCTATTCCAGCACCTACTGGAGTTTTCATACATGAGTGTGAGGCAAAAAGCAAAAGTGCTGCTTAACAGTTTTTTTCTGCAATGGGGGCACAAGACAGAGTTTCACAATCATGATAGTTTGGCGATGTTCAGATCCAGCAGATACAATGGTAAAACAGGAGAGATATATAGACTTGCTTGCTTGTTTAAAGTCCTTAGGTCTGAAGCATTAGAGAAAGCGTTCCTGCACTCTGCTTCTGGTTTTTTTTCCTAGTATCTTTTTCAAATACATTAAACAGGAAGCCAAAGAGCATTTGAGACATTCTAAAGTATTTAGGGCAAGTAGTTGTCAGCTTTTCATTTCTGAGGTGGCAAATTAGACAAAGGTAGATTGTCTGGATGATGACTGACCAGCTGGAGTTGCATAGTCTTAGAAGCACACGAGATGAGTGTGTTGACTTTCAGGAGGTTGGTGTTTGCATGGATACTATTAATTTTCAGAAAGTTGAACTATTAACAGGTGGTTTATGATGTTTTTAAATTCCATATTCTAGAAAAGAGCATTTAACTGTTCGGGTTTTGATAAATCTTTTTCTGTTACATTCATGGTTATGTTAGGGTCAGTCAGAAATGCTCCAAAAGCTTCTAATCCTGACTTATGTAAGGCTTCCAAAAGGGTTTGTAATGCTAAACTGAAAATTAAAAAGCAAACTAACGGTTTACTCATTTTCTTCTTTTGGGGAATGTAAAGGAGAGTTAGGAGCTGTTTGTCAGCTTTTTTTGAATTTTGGTACTTTAGGTTTCTTTTCATTGCTCATAACAGGAAAAATGGCAAGATAATATTTCTGAGAAATATTATTAATAGGAATGCTGTTTCACATAATTTTCTCTAGTGCAACTAAAATTTCCAAACAATTTAAAAAGCACAATTTAAGCACTGTATTTCCATAATTTGAAACACTTTCTATAATCAACCTGCTGTTTGTTAAAAGTTGTGTGTTGTTTGAACATTCCGAGCATGGTATTGTGTGTCCTGTCACAGCAGCGTGCAGGATAATTTTTAGAGTTTAATGATCTTTGAAGAAGCACTACTGTATTATTGATCTACTGTATCTTAACGTCAACTTTTACTAGAGAGGGTAATGGTAAGAAATCTTTCCATAATTACTGGTTTTACATAATAATGAGATAAAAGTCAAAAAAGCAAGAAATGAAGAAACCAAAGAAATGCTAAAATACATTGGTGAATAAGAGTCCTGTTGACGTATGAGTACCTGAGAATCCTTCCTTTCTTCTTTTGAAAATATGTTGATTTTTTTCAGTTACGAGTCATCTTGTGTCCGTAAATTTGCTGTGCTTATTTTTTTTTTTGTGAGGGATATTCCTGAATTCAGTCTGTTCACGTTTTTCCCCTTAAGTCATATTCAAGAAGTTCATATTACGCCTTAATAAAATGAGAGATGGAAGTATAAATTAATTATAAATGGTTACAAGTCATTAAAAAACGCAGTGTCTTTTTGCAGTACAGGGTTCAGTAAAAAAATCTTTACCTTTTCTTACAGGAAAAAAACCCTTTTGTATATTCTTGTATGTCTGTTTTATTATAAGGCTGCATGTTTTTATGCCTGTAAAAGGATCCTAACAATGTGTATTATTGGTTCAGAAATGCTTTAATTTTTGGTGTTGTGTGGTTGGCCTTGTAAAATTAGGACACCACATTTTTTACCTAGGACTGTACAGACACACCAGAGTCTTTTCTTAAATGTTTTTCTGTATGTTTGCAGTGAAAATGCTCAGAATATATCTGGTCCTGTAACTGTGGTACATGGCAGACGTTTTCACCACGCACATGCACAAACAACCGTAGTAAAAACAGCAGCCCAAAGGTAAGACTAATTACATTTGTTTCTCCAGATGTTTCAATTGTTAAAAGTCCTCTCTGTTTTTGTATGTAACAGTTTTCCTTATGCTATGAAGCATTTTAAGAAAATGTAAGTAATCACATGGGTGCATTCTTGATTATGAGCTTTCACCTTAATTACTAAAGTTTCATAAAACTTAGAATTTAGGAATTACTATCATATAATACTAGAATTTAGTCATTTTGAGGAACACTGGCATGTAGTAGGAGAGCACCTGCTAGCATAAATATTTTTAGACGATACTTTGAAACAGACAAACGTAGTATGCAGTAGGAATTTGCATAACTGACAACATGATCAGCAAGTACTAAGTCACAGCAACTCCAGCTTGTGTAAGTTCCATCTAAACATTAAATTATAGATCTGATTATTGTATATGGTCTGTAAATGTAGCATAAAACATATAAATTGGAACATCTAACAGAAGCAAGGTTTTGCATCTATGTGAATAATTTTTAGAAAGGATGACTGGAAACCGGTGAATCTTACTGAAATATGCTGAATTGAACTTCATTGGTTTGAAAACTTAAAGCCCCTCAGACTTCTGTAAATTGCAGGGTAGTTTCTAGGTGTTTTTTACATCCAGTATGATTTACAAACATACGAGATACCAGCTGTTTTAAGGAATTTTCTTTCAAAGTTTATCCATTCAGAACTCTTTTTGTTTATGAACTCCATGGATTTCCACTATCCCACATGAGTGCTTTATCCTGTCTGCATTTTGTATTTTCCTTCTTGTGCTACCTTTTTTCTTCTCTGTTTTTTAGCATAGATTTTTTTTAGGGTGGGGGAATCATATGTAGGCATTGTCCTTTGTTTTTTTCATTCTACTTCCCTGAGCTAGGTTTGCTAACTTCAGAAAAACAAAGCCCATATATTAATGTGAATGAATTATGTGATCCAAACATGTATTAGAGTAATCTGACATTGAATAAACAGACTGAAAAAGGAATTTTTTAGTCACAAAATAATAGACTCATAGAACAGTTTGGGCTGGAAGGGACTTAAAAGGTCATCTAGTCCAACCCCCCTGCTATAAGCAGGGACATCTTCAACTAGATGGGGTTGCTCAGAGCCCCATCCCACCTGACCTTGAATGTTTGCAGGGACGGGGCTGCTAACACCTCTAGGGTCAGCCTGTTTCAGTGTTTCCCCACCTTGTTGTAAAACTCTTCTTTCTTCTATCTAGTCTGAATCTGCCCTCTTTTAGTTTTACTACCCCTTGTCCTGTTGCAGAAGGCCTTGCTAAACTGTTTGTCCCCCTCTATCTTTTAGGCCCCCTTCAAGTACTGAAAGGCCACAGTAAGGTCTCCCTGGAATCTTCACTTCTCCAGGCTGAACAACCCCAACTCTTTCAGCCTTTCCTCATAGTTGCTGTCTTACCCTGTCCTTGAGGACTTAGGTTGTTGCCTCTTTTCATTTCAAACAGTACTATAATCTGTAAATGGTATATAGGATGGACATTTCCTTTCCTGTAGTGGTAGCAGATGCAGTAGTAGGTAGCTCTCTTTTCAATTCTTTACATTTCTTTACATTTCTTACCATTAGTGCAAGGCTGATGACTAAAAAGGATTGGCAGTTTTTACTGTGAGTTAAGCTGAAGGGTGGGGGTTTATGTTATCACTGTGGTTTAGGCTGAATCAGCTGTGCTTTTTCTTGCATGAAATCCTTTTTAGAATATTTTTGTTCAGTGTCTCATTGAGAAAAATGTGGAGCTTCTCTAAACATTCATGCCCTTACCTTTCTGATGGGTTTTGTTTGTGTGTGTGTGTTTGTGCTTGCTTTTGTTTATTTGTGGGGGTTTTTTGGGTAGGAGTTGTTTGTTTGTGGGGGTTTTTGTAATTCTGAGGGATAAAATTCTGATCTGCAGTGCTAATGAAAATAATTTGGAGTAAACAAAACCATGCAAGATTGCTCTGAATGTTGACTTTGGTAATACTTGTGTACTTGATTGAGCTTTGTTGTGAGATGGTTCTCTAAGCAGCCAGTCAAAATGGATTTATTTTACTAAGTTGAGTGCCATAGGTTTCTTCAACCTGCTCCAAAGATTCTTTATCTTCAGTGGGTGTTAGATTTGCCTGCTTGCCTTTTGTGCCTGTGGGACTTGCTTCCTTATAAGCCTACAATGTAATGAGAAGAAAAAAAGGTAGTGACTTGGCATGTGTGACGTGCAGGAAGGAAACTAATGCACAACATAAGCAAGCTGAATATTCGTGTGAAGTAATTGGGTAGTAGTCATCTTGAGTGTTCTGACTGTGTTTTCTTTTAGGATTGTTACTGTAGTTCATTTACATTAGCAACAGACAATTAACTCTTATGCTAGGAATATTTTTGGAGTTTTAGAGGCAGGAAACAGTCATAAAAATCCTAAGCAGTGCTTTGTTACTGGAGGATATCAGAACCAGCATGATCTAATTGACTGAGGGTGAGCTTTACATAGAAACTTCGCAAATGATGTTTAATTCCAGTAGCTTCTGACTCAACTGACTGCTTTCTAAAAGCTTCTAAATCTGTTTCTGAGTTAGAGGATTGAAAACTAATAAAATGTGGCTTCCTGACAGGCTTTTTTTAATAAATAAAAGAAGAGGGATTTCAGGACTACTTGATGTTAAAAAGGTAGGTTTCTGAGTGAGAAGGCAATAGTCAGAAAAAAGCCAACTAAAATAGGACTGTTTAAAACTGACCATAATATGAAATTCCAGACCATATGAAGTGGGTAATATATTTTGGTCATGTATTTTTCCTTGTGTAGGAATTTTTTGATATCCTTTTTTGGCTAGTCTTTAATGACATTAGGCAATAGTTGAGTTTAAAAGTAAATGCTGATGGTGATTCCTCAAAAAGGAGTATTTGCAGAAAATGTGAGGGGCAGACCAAGAATGAAATTCTTGGTGTATATATATACAGACAAAAGAGTGGGTAGCATGGAAATTGAGCTCTGAAGTGTTAGGTTTTGTTTTCCTATGCTAATTTCCAAGTGACACAAAGTTGTGTTCTGTTAATTTTTTGCATCTGTAGATTGTTCTATGGTGTGATAATCAGTAACAACATGGGGAAAATAATTTTGTCTAACCTAATATATTGTACTTAAATCTATACTAGATTCTTGAAAGAATAACCAAAAATAAAAACATTATTAAAGCAGCTGAGCAGTTTTAGTCTCTGGCACTGACATTACAGATTCTGTTACTTATGCAGGGTTCTTTGGGTGGGGATGGTATCACGTGGAGCAAACTGACTGTGAACTCAATTACAATCTCTGTCAAGTTGAGTTTGTGTATGATTTGTGTATGTACTGCATTTCTTATCCCCTTCTGCAACTTTTTTGCACATGCATGTTAATTTAAAGTCTGGCTGAGTATAGTTGCATATATATGTGTGTGTATATATATATGTATGCATATATATAGTTGCTCTCATATGTAATGTGCAAGTTTCTAGCACAACAAAATTTGGTATTTCAAAATATTATTATGATAAACATTCATGGTTTTTTTCAGTGGAATCTGGGGATTAAATTAAAATTTGTTCATGTCTGATACAACAGATTTTCAGATGTAGCTTGGCCTAGTGTTGTAGTTGGTTCAGACTATTTTGCTTCATTTAATGGATGCATAGTTCTGTCTTGCTTTTGGCTGACTGTTCTTCAGCACTTGACACTGAAATAGCATGTATGTACTGCATGTTTAACAAATCTTGTGCATGAGCTGCATGAAACGGTAGGGACAGTGATCAATCTAGAATTCTCATCTCTTAATCTTCCTGAGGTATAAAAGTGAGAACTCCTTTAAATGCATTATATTCTTGAGGGATTTTAAAACAAGTAAGGCATCTAATGTAATGACAGTGTATAATATCAGGCATTCTGGAAATTTTCTCCCTGCCTTTAAGTGTCCTTAGCATTGGGTATGTGTTCCCTAACAGGGTGGTGACTCTTCGAAGCACCTGTGAACAGTTAATCCAAGTTACATATTAACTATGCCAAGAATGCAAAGCTACTGCATATGGCTCCATACAGACATGGTTTGGATATGACTGGATTGATAAACTGGGATGTGACCTCCACAAAAGCAGTGTGTGTTTGTAAAGGCTAGCTCCAGCCAGGAGCAATTTCTCCCCACCTTCACACAGCACTGGCTCATTACCTCGTGCCCCAGTTTTAAGTTGCCACAGTCACATTCAGTTTTGAAGTCCATTTACTCTCTTCCCAGAGCACTATGGAGATGGAATGTACTTTCATACTGCACTCTGTAGGATTATCAGGACTACATTCTTACCTGCTTTGCTTCCACTCCTGCTGTTTTCTGAGTGACAAGAGAATTAGTTTGCTCTATTCTTGTGAGTGTTCTGTTTGTGAAAAGGAAAGGAGGATGAGTTTTTATTACTGTGTAATATCATTACTCTGTTTAGTTTGGCTGAAGTAAAACAGGAAACAATTTGAATTTGTTCTGTTTTAGAATACAGTTAATGTAATGCATGTAGGTCAGAAGTTTGTTAGGCTTTTGATGTTTGGGAGGAACAGTCAAATAGATTAAAAGCTTAGAGCATTCCATATTACAAATTTTGAAAAGACAGAAGACATGTAGATGCTATTTTCAAGTTGTCTGTGTGGTAAGCTTAGTTAGATTTATTTTTATATCAGTCTTGGTATACAAAGGACCAGAATTGTGAGTATCAGCTACATTCATTTCTATGTTAACTCATGTTAAAGGAGATGCTTGTAAAACTAGTGGCCCTAGTTCCTGGGTTCTTTTGGGAGATTTTTTTGACCTAAACCTCAGAAGGAGGTTCCCATTTATCCATCTCTAGCCTTTCCATGTGGTTTCTTAAATATTTAAGGACTGATGCTGGAATTTGTTTCTCAATTTAAACAGATGATTTTTTTTTTTGAATAGTTGGAAACAAATTCTTACATAATTATTTTCTCTTTTCCATGGTGATAAGGGATTGTTTTAATGGTTGGCCTCTGTCTTTGAAGTGTTTTCCAACCTTAATGATTCTGTGATTGGAAATGAGGCTTGATAATCATGTATTAGAATTCTATCTTACTGGCTTTTGCTGTGCAAGAGAATTGAGATAACCAGGTTAAGTTCAGGATTAATCAAATTTTGCACATTGAAAAAGAGTCAAGTCAATGTCGTATTTAGACCACTGACTGTTGCTGTCTATGAAGTAACGTTTGTGCATTTTTAATTACTTTGACAAAAAATGTGGTGAAAAAATTATAATGCTTGTTTGAAAATTAGACTGGTGAGTGCAAGAGACAATGAAACAGTTAAAATTTATGTTTAATAACTTTTGCATTTAGTGATGTGCAACACATGTGGGGCTTTACATCTTATGTGTTTTTTTCTTTTTTCATATTTTAAGCAATCTGGACCGAAAGGAAAGGTAAGCTTACTGTTGATCAAATGAGCATGGCAATGAACATTAAGAAAATTAACTGATTGAGTGCTATATTAATGCTAGTTAAAGATTATTCAATCCAGTCAATCATATCTGCTCATATGTGATAGGGGTTGATTGTTTTTAGTTCCATTTTTATGGTTCACTTACTCTCTTATTGAAAAAGGACTTTTACGTCCATCTCTAAGTAATGCTGTGTTACTGTGAATTTTGGGTAATTTTCCACTGGAAATTATATCCAATGCAAAATTGCATCAACATTCTCTGGATTTTAAGAATTGACTTCTAATTCTTTTTGTAGAGCAGCGAACTTCGCATAATAGAATGGTTCTGAAGCTCTTAGGAGGCTGTTTAACAGCCTTCACTCTATCTTCTCAGCTTGGTTTGAATAGCATTAAAGGTTTTTATTGCATTACTGTATATATTTTGTTCATGAAGTGCATATGTTAAAGCAGTTAACCGAAAATGTATAGCAAAACCTGACACACTGGTTTTTCATTGCTCATTTCAGGGTCATTTCTCACTTGTTTTGCATCTGGTTTACTGCTGGTAATACTTTGTTAGCAGTATGAAATACAGTACATTTATTTTTCTTCATATATAGCTCAAATTTATGTGTTAGTGGAAATGTTTTCTTGATAGTAATGAATTAATTGAGTTTTTGTGAATTTCCTGTCTGTATAGGTGGCTTTTGGCAGTAGGAGCTTGATACCAGGTTGCATTGTTTACGAAGTATATATAATGTATGACTAATAATGATATAAATAGCACAGTCCTTTGTGAATTCAGGATTTTCTAAATTTATTTCAAATTCAGAACTAAAATCAAGCCTTTCTGTTTTACTGTCTTTTGTTACTTCTTAAAAGAGCTATCAAATAAATACCAGCCAGTTAGTGTCACCGTGTGGCATAGAAGAAAAGGTTTGAGTTCCATGCTTTGTGATCTTAATTTTCTCATGGGGACACCTGCTGCTTCTTCATCCAGTACTACTGGATATGTTCCTTTTTCTTTGCCTGCTTTTTGTTGTTGTCCTAGCAGGGGAAGATGATGTGGGCAGGAGCTGCTAAATTTAGCTTTAATCATTACTGTCACGATAAGTGCAGCGGCAGCTCCTGACTTTCTGGGCCAAATGGGGTTACTGACCTGTGTTCTGAAAACCCTATTCCCTGTGCTGCTGCTTCTCTTTTCAGTCTTTGGCTTTTGTACTTTGCTCTTCATCTAACACACGCTGAAGGTAAATCTCACTTCAGCAGCTTTGTGCTTCAATCTTATTGTGCTTTACTCTCTTTTTGTATAATGATGTAGAAACCAACAGTGTACCTGGAGTGGTACATCTCCAAATAGTAGGCAGCCTCTCAAAGAGCCAGGCTGTGCATTAAACACAGCTCTTGTGTAAGCCTGCACCTCAACAAAATTAGGAGTTGGTGCAGCCTTTTTAGTGTGGCTTGTGCCAAATCACTGTCTCCCAAATTCTCAGATCCAGGTGTTTCTTTATGTTTGTTTTCTGGCATAGCCAGAAGTTACGTGCCTGCCCCTTCCCCTCATTCCCCCCACCACTTTTCTGTTTTTTGTTTTCCTAGAGAAGAAATTTTAAGTGAAAATGTCACTTCTGCTGGAGTGTTTCATAAAGGTCTGTCTGCCAGGCCACTGTGAAGATACTAAGGTCCAATTCCATCAGCAAGAGAATATAGCAGTAATAATGAATGTTTGCTGAAAATACAAAATCAGTGACACTGTTCTGTCTGGGCAAAACACACTTAGTCAAGAATACTTTAGCATTTAGCTGTTAAGATCTGACAAAAGTTCATGATGCTGCACAGTCCAGACTGCCTCAGTATTTCAGTCCTGTGTGTTGCGGAAAAAGCTTGATCTTTCTTGCTACTGTAATTGATGTTTTGCTGTTTGATGCTTTACTACTTCTTGAGATTGCTTTTTATCAAATACTTGTCTACTTCACTTGTACTTAAAAGTATTAAAAGTGCTTATAATCTAGGAGATAAACAAGATGCCTAAAATTGTTTCACCTCTGAACATTGTTTTTTTTAACTGTTACACACGGTATATGGGTAATGTTGCATCTTGATCAGCTCAGCTGTTTGATCCCGCAGTTATTCCCATTGAAATGGAAGACTTAGTTTTGGGTAGGGTTTAACAGCAAAAAGGCATTTGTTTTGAAGTGCTGTATGTTTTTAAATTTAAGTTTTTTTTTCTTTTGCAAATAGTCCTTTTAAAGGTAGGCGTAATGCTTGATTTAAAAAACAACCGCGTTTCCTTTCTGTTTCTTCACTCACACGTAATTAAATGGCTCAGCGTACTAAGTATTTTACTGGAGAAGGTGTTACTGGATCTGCAACTGTTCAGGCAAATAACTAACTAAAACAAACACTGTGCTCAGAGGCGCAACTTTGTTTTCTAGTTGAAATTATGTTCAAAACAAAATTTACTGTTATGAAATACTAGTGAAAGATAATTACGACACGTGAGACAGCAGCTTCTGCATCCTTACTGCAATGTTTTTCAAATCTAAAATGATGTTACAGGTTTTTTACCCTTTAGAATGTCATTAGCATTGGTTTTGATAGTACAGCTTCTCATTACCTAATGATGAGTTCGAGCTCTGCCTTTTATTTCCACTAATTCTGCCTTAAAGTAGTCCCATATGATTTGGATTTTTAAGGAGAATGATCAAAAAAAATACTGTGTTTAATTTATGAATAAATATTCATACTGAGTTTCCAGTTTTGGTTCAGTTTTTGTGTATGCAGGTATTAAAAAAGCTTCTGGGGAGCAGGATTGTTTCAGAAACACATTTGACACAACCAGTAACAAATAAACTACCTAATCTGTCATCTGTGATATGTGTGCCAGCAGTCGTGATTAAGTACCACGACATCTCTACATTCTGTGTAGCTGTGCTTGTTTCTCCATCCTTCTTACTGCCAGAATTTTCTTTAAAGCTGCAGCCCATCAACACAGTCAAATGTGTTTGGTATTTGGTAAGAAATACCCCAAAGGGCATTGCAGATTAATCTTGTTCCAAAGATGTTAGTTAATAATATTACCTAGAAATGCAGAAAATCCAAAGGTTTTACAGTTTGATGCATTAGGAAATGCTGTGCTGAAAGAAATAAAATCTTATACCTAGAGCTAAAGTCTACTTCAGCCATAGCCAAGTTTTTGTCAGATGGGTCCTCAAAATTTAGCTGTTAGTGGAGATGTTACTGCCTACAGCTGTTTGCTTTGCCCCCTTGCTGTTGATTAATGTCCTTGTAATCAGAGGTAGCAGTGTGGGACATGTGTAACCCATTTGCAGCCCAGTGCTTAATTTTCCAATAAAACCAGTTTCTGCTGAATTTGTTGGCAAGGTCTGCTGTGTTTCAGATGTGTGCCATCCTCTGTTACGACAAGAACAGTAATCTATAGCTGCAGGGCTGAGTAAGCACTGAGAAAGAAAAGTGCTGCAAACAGTAACCCACATGCGCTGAGCTTCAGGAATCTTAATTTGGTATTAGCATGATTTGACACACATGTGTAAACTGAAAACATCTTTCAGGAGGCTCAGAGAAATCTTGCTGTAATGCCATATATTGCATTAATTTGCACAAAAATATGTGATATCTATATTATGCAAGTTATACCAACAAAAGATTTATTATCCAGTAATTTATCTATATCACAATATTTTAAAAACAAATATATAGGAACCATGTCTGCTGTCTTGTTCTTTCTGGTTTTTGGTCACAACAGTTTTTGACATCGGATCTCTTTTCTCTGTTTTGCATCTTCTCTTCCTGTTTTTTAAGTTGCAGGACTTGTGGAATCTACTTTAATATTAAAATAATAGTTGTTTCTATTCTTGGCTTTTAAAAGTATCTGTCTTGTTTTTCGTGAATGAGGAGGAGAAGATGCAGGCTTCAGTATTTGGAGACTTGGGTCTGAAAGTGACAGACTCCAGAACTGTTCATTATTATAGAGGAGATTTAGATCAGAAACACTTCAAAACATTTACTGTGGCTGTTCCTATCATTCTGGTAATGCTTTTTTATGTGTACAAATAGCATGTAATAGGAGAAGCTACTTATTCATAGCTTTCAGATACATTTCAGGTTTGTTTTGTTCGTATATAATTGTGACTAAATTTTGATGATGTCTGTTGAAAGAACAACCATACGTCTAATTCATTTTCCAGAAAAGAATACCCACCTCAGCTTCAGAAGGTAGAGGCAGACCACATTAGATTACCACGGTCTCAAGGAGTAGGTAAGTTATCTTTTGAGTTCTCATTTCTTCTAAGCAGAATAATCTTTTTAATACCTGATTTGGGCAGGTGTGTTGCCAAATCTTATATAACCTTTAGTGTATATACTTACAGCCTTACATCGTGTTATTCTAGTTTTGTACAAGTTTGTGCATGAAGGGAGGACTTTGCTCTTCATGACATTTCTGCAGCTAGTTCAGTCATGTAATATTTGTAAATTAGGCTTCAGTTATTTTAAAAACCACATATATAGGGAAAATCTAGAACCATAAAATTGGAGATGGAGCTGATCTCTGGAGTTAACTAGTTTGAGCCCAAACCTCCAGCTTGTTTGTGAATTATTGATGAGGAACTTCTGTAACAGTGTTGGTACAACAAAAATGCGACGTAGTAGCCAGCACTTGGTATGAAGTGTATTCATACACTGAGGGAGTTAATAAAAAGAACCCGCATCAGCGCTGTATGCTGATGGAGGTGCAGTAGAAAAAACACAGTTTGGTTTGAGGTGTGGAAATTACGAAATTGGAAAAGAAAATACCCTGTGTTTTGTTAAGCTTTGTTAGTATAGATACAGTCTGTAAACCTGTATTTAGCTGTGTAGTCACCTGTACTGGCAAAGTGGTTCTGCTGTGCTATTTTAGGTTAATGTTAAGTAGATTTTCAGCAGTACTACGCTAAAGTAAAGTTAACTTAGAAAAAAGCCCCACCTATTAGTAATTATTTTTTGAAAATGAGCCAGTCTTTAGTTTTGAGATGTCTTCTCAGAGTGGGATGTTTATCTGTATGTATATTGAAAAAGTGTTCATACCTATTAAAAAAAATACAGTCTTAAGAAAACTTCCAATATGGAGACTGCAATTAAAGGACTGTAAATAGCACTTCAACATGAAACCAATCAAGGCACTCTTGTACAACACATTCCACTTCTTAGAATGCACAGAGTGAGATTTAATTATTGGGTTTCTGTGTTTCTATACTGTTACAGTATTTAAATGAATGTCCCAGTATAAAACAGGATATGACAGTATAATTCACTGTACTACTGTGTCTTGTGTCGAAGGAGTAAATCTGAAGGAGTAAATCTGCTGCTTGATACTTGGCAGTGTTTCCAGGTGGCCAAGGAGGCCAGTTGCATCCTAGCCTGTATCAATAGTAGTGTGGCCAACAGAACCAGGGAAGTGATTGTCCCTCTGTACTCACCGCTGATGAAGGCCACACCTCGAGTGCTGTATCGAGTGTTGGGCCCCTCAACTAGGGAAGGACATGAGTGTGTCCAGAGAAGGGCAGCAGAGCTAGTGAAGGGTCGGGAGCACAGGTCTTAACATGAGCAGCTGAGGGATCTGGGGGACTTTAGCCTGGAGAAAAGGAGGCTAGGGGGAGACCTTATTGCTCTCTAGAACTACCTGAAAACATGTTGTAACTAGGTGGGGGTCAGTCTCTTCTGCCTTCTGTCTTAATTACAAGTACAAGAGGTAAAAGCCTTACGTTGTGCCAGGGGAGGTTTAGATTAGTAGAAAAAAATCTTTTCACTGAAAGAGTGTTTGGGCATTGGAATAAGTTGCCCATGGTGGTGACAGGGTCACCATCTCTGGAAGTGTTCAAGAAGCTTCTGAATGTGGCACTTGGAGATACGGTTGAGAAGTGATTATAGTGGTGCCAGGTTAATAGTTGGACTAGATGATCTTGAAAGTCTCTTCCGACCATGATGATTATGTGAAATCCTAATTATGCAGAACATTTCCAATTATTCTAAATGCATTCACAAGTAGTTCTGTAGTAAAGATTTGCATCAGCATAGTCTAGCATCTCCTCCTGATTTTGGCAGCAGACCCTCCCTTTGCAGTGAAGTTAGCAGAGATTTGCAAATCTAAAGCCTCTTGCAAAGATATAAGATAAAAATTGTCAGTGAGAGACATTGCAATAGTATTAGTAAAACATTTTTGCAGTTACTTTGAGGAATTTTTTTTTAATTCATACAAATCAGGAGACATTTGAAACAGTTTACTCTTTTTGAGGTTTAAAAATGTGTTTATGTTTAGTTCAAGTTAGTGTATGTAAAGAAGTAAGTTGATCATAATTATAACAGTATATGAATGGACATATCTTGTTAATGTTTTTGCATCTTTTCCCTCCTAGACAGTGTAATGGAAAATACAGAGGAGTCAGAATCAGAATCTGAAATTAAGAGAAAGGTGCGACAGAAAGGTCATTGCAATTCATATCAATCTGACTTGAGTCTGTCTTCAGCTACAAAAAAATGCTTAACTCAGTCAAAGGTGGGTTATATTTTAAAAATCTGTAACCTCTTGTTGAACTTTAAAAGTTGTTGCATATTTTAAAAACAGACATTCAGGAGTAAAACAGGTTGATGTTTTAAAAATCCTTAGAGTTGGGAGGAAGGTTTACATAATTAAAGTTACAGTGATAGAGATATTTAAGTGCTAGTATTGCTACTAGCTGTGAAATATTTCTTCTCTGATTTGAACAGAGATGCTGCACTGAAAAGAAAAAAATCTGTGATTTAAATGAATGGCTGAGTAGTAAATCAGACATTGATAATTTTAGCTTGCTGAAATAAAGGAACAATATTTTGCTTTTTGACAGATTTTAAATTTTTTTTTTAGTGTCATGATTTTCTGTACTCAAAACAGTATCTTTACTGAAAGATAAAAGCACTGCAAAGGTGCAGGTACTTTTTTATTAAGATGCTTACTTTTTCAGTGAGAGTAGTTGTTTAGGTGTCCAAATGGCATTCTCTGGTCCAGATGCCACCATCCAGATTGTTTTTGTCAGGAACTTGTTTGAATATCAGATGTAAGATACTTTGGAAATTGTTGTAAGGCTCTCTGTATTTTTTATCAACCTCCCAGGTTACTATGGATGTTTCACAGTACCCACATACAGGTCACACTGTTTGACTATCAAAGCAAAACTTCCTGTAAGGAGATGTTGGTTACAAAAAAAAAAAAAGAATTATAGATGTATGATTTTTATAAATGCTTAGCTTTTGTTTGAAACACTTGGTACTGCTCTTACGGATTTCTGTTGCTTATTTAGTAATTAATAAGATGTTAATAAGGAAACTGGTTTAAAATTTTTGGCATGTGGTTGAAGTAAAGGGGTGCAATTACTCTCTACTTAAGATCCTCCGGGTACTCTTGGTACCTTCTCTTGAATATTTTAATGTCAGCAGTATCTTTCTAAGAACTACATCCTGTAACAGCACTGTGGCACAACACTGGTGTTCATGTCACTTGCTATCTCATCCCACAGCTCAGATTTTAAGGGTCTGATATATTTAATACACTTGGGGGTTTTTGCTTCTGTTTCTCTACAGTATGTGTATCTTCGTTAAATTGCATAAATTTTGTAAAAATAACATATTTTCATTGTATGATTTTCGTCTTTAAATTTGGGATTTGAAATTACTTCCCACACCTGAGGAAGTCCTCTATTGGAAGTGTGTTCACATCTGGGAGTGGGGGGAGGTATAAATTGTGAAAGCTGTGTTTTGAAAGTAGATTCTGGAAGTTTTTGGTGGGATGTAGGTATTTGTTATCTTCAGTAATTCACAGTACAGTGGTTATGCCATTTGAGTTCAGTGCTCCAGGAGACAGTAACATGCACTAAATTTCATCTTTAGAGATGTCCCGTATTCACTTTGGTATTCATTCTGTAGTTTATATGTTAGTATTGAATCCCTTAGAAGTCCAAGTTCTACACTTGTAATACAGAATTACGTGGGACCTAGTACATGTGAGAAAAACAAAAGACACCTGTCTTTGCAGTGATAGGACGCATCTTCCCTTGCAGCCCATGCTTGCTTCTTGAAAGCTTGGGGAATTCCTATTCCTCAAGTCCTGTTTTCTTCTCTGTGACATGGGACTCTAGAGCAATATATGTACTTGGCCTTTTCTTCATCTCCCTCAAGGAGTGAAGTTTCCTGCATGCCTTGCCGGACTGTTAAAAGATTTCTCAGAAGGACAAATAAATTTGACCTACAAGGTTTCTTCAAATCCTCTCCAGCAATGCACTGTGGATCTTTAGGTTACTTTATTTCTGTCCAATGAAACCGTTTTTACAGAAATGGTGTTACTGGACCGTCTTGCTGATGGATATATGTATTTGAACAGTGTGCAAGGTTTCAATTATGGAAGAAAAGGCAAGAAGGAAAATCTGAATTGTCCAACATTAACCGCTTAAAAAAATTGCCACAAATGACGTTTGTTCCTTTTAAAACATTTTTCATTTTCTTAAATGAAATTAAACAATCTGTGTTTTAATTTTTGCTTTCTCTGCTTACTGTAATTGCTAATGTAGTGTTGTCAATCTCCACTGGATATTACAAAAAATTTCTTCAGCTAAAGGGTTCTCAAGTATTGGAAGAGGATGCCCAGGGGTGTGGTTGAGTCACCATCCCTGGAGATATTTAGAAGACATGTAGATGTGGCGTCTGAGGATATGATTTAGTGATGACTTGACAGTTCTACATTAATGGTTGGACTTGATGATATTAAAGGTCTTTTCCAGCCTAAGTGATAGTATGATTAATTCTGAACAGAACAATCACTGACTGTGTGTTTGTTTCTTCTTTAGCTTTTGGAACAGATTGATTATTCTACTGATTGCCCAAATTGTGGGAGGGCAAATGAAAATCAGACCAAATGCCGACATTGTGAAAGTGCTTCTCTAAAGGATTTGCAAAGAGTCTCTAGACAAACTGTGACGTTAGGTGAATCTGTGGGACCTTTATCGCGTTCTTCAATACATCAGAATTCAACAGGGCAAAAATCTTCAGGTACAGGGTTCAGCACAAAGAAGTTTTATAGTTCTGCTGTTGGAAAAGGTCCAGCGGATATTCTACTGAGTAACGAGGTTGTAGGACATTCTATGTTACGACAGAATGGAAAAGTTGGTCTTATAACTGGGACAAAAAATCCTAAAATTACAGGAAGCTTAAGACAGAGGAGTACAAGACCATCTGAACTAAATGATCCAAGTAAGTACCTTTTTATGAATACAGCCATTAGCTGGAAGCCTGGGATATTGTATAGTGAAGGAACTGTATGTGCAGGTTTACATAACTGATGTCGCATGGAATTTTTAATGTATATGTTCTCAGGAAGAGGGACAGAACTTTTAATAATTTCCTTTTCATATGCAGAGGTTCTCTTCAAGAAGGATGAACATTGGGGAAAACAAAAATTATTTTGTGACTATTTTTCTTTTGTTTGTTTGTTTTTTAAAAAATATTTACATTTGGGTTTTGGGGAAAAAAAAGTATTCTTAGCAGAATTCCATCATTTATTCTCCCCAGAGGAAAGACAGTATTTTATTTTTATTTTGTGTTTTCCCCCCTTTTTTCTTCTGAGCTATTCACCTATTTAAATTTCATGATTTGTAAAATGTTAATTTCTGTGCTTTTTCTGTGTAAACTTAATAAGCAGGAAGGCTGGAGTGAAGGAAATTATGTTTCTGGTTCTATGCTGAGTTGATTAGATCACATCCTACTGGTTTGAACGATTTCAGTCATAATTTCTCTTGTCAGTTTTTAGGTTGTATTACTTACTGTCATGTCTTGACTGAACCAAGAAAAGTTCACTTCTGTCTAGAGGTGGATTAATGATGCCCATTTTTTGTGTAGTTAGTTATGAGAAATCAAAAACAAGGCAGAGAGTGCTTGCAACCAGATTCCAAATAAACATTAGTAAATCCATAAGATGATACATGCGGAATTTTTTTGGCACTGCAGGACAATTACATAAGTTACTTTTAAGTTATTGCTTGAAAAGAAATTTCTGTTACAGAAAAATGTAGTGGTTGAGAATGTAATATTTTCTGTTTAGTTGTTTTGTCTAGTGATGATGAGGAGGAGGAGAATAGTGGCAGCACTAGGAGCATGGAAAGCATTTTACCTCATCCTGCAGTTTCAGCCCGCTCCTCCCTATCTCCTTCTTCAGGAAAGGTGGAAGCAGCATTAAAGGAGAACAGTTGTGGAATAGAACAGAGAATAGGTAGTATAACAACAGATACAGAAATTGCCATCACACTACCAAGAAAAGCCAAGAATGAAAAAAGAAATTTCTGTTACAGAAAAATGTAGTGGTTGAGAATGTAATATTTTCTTTTAGTTGTTTTGTCTAGTGATGATGATGAGGACGAGAATAGTGGCAGCACTAGGAGCATGGAAAGCATTTCACCTCGTCCTGCAGATTCAGCCCGCTCCTCCCCAGCTCCTTCTACAGGAAAGGTGGAAGCAGCATTAAAGGAGAACAGTTGTGGAATAGAACAGAGAATAGGTAGTATAACAACAGATACAGAAATTGCAGTCACACTACCAAGAAAAGCAAGAATGAAAGATCAGGTACTATTTAATGCTTTGTTTAAAAGAAACCAGAATCAAATAATAAATGGAATTATGTAAAGGCTTGTTTTGCATTGTCAGAAGTTGACTATATTTGATTGTTTTTCTTATTCAGCAGCTCATCAAGTAGTATCTCTGTATATTTAAAACTGGAAACATAAGGAAATGTGTTCATTACACTTTTACAAGCATTTATAATGATTTGAATTACACTGTTAATGTAAATGCTTCTGTGTTGAATGTTTACTCTGTGAGACTGGACAGGGATTCTCTATGAAGATCAAGGTCTTACTTTGCAGCAGAATGTCAGTACCAGCTGTTGCTTGTTGAGACTTTATGAAGTTAAACATGAAAAGAGACACTGGGATCAGTAACGGCCCTTTAAAATTAAAATACTTTGACAGCTGTCCCAATTAATAGCACTTCTTTTAGGGCTTTTGTGGTGGTGCTTGTGTTTTTTAGTTGAGTACTACTGTAAGAATTGGATAAGCAAAGAGAAAAAGTACTCCATGAGCACACCTTAAATGTGGCTAAAGGGGACACTTCTCATACTATGTTAAAAGCTATCTCAATAGTGAGCCATTTAGAGGAATAAATTCCACGTGGCAATTTGTAGTGGATTAATAGTGCTGATCAAAATAATTCTTGAGTCACTTGTCCAGTTTCACTGTTGTGAGTTTGATTCAACAGGAGAATCTGATCAGATTTCCAATTCTTTATGCGTTAGAACACTGAAGTACTGATGCCAAAACCTTCTTGCTATGTTGAGATTCAGAAGCCAGCATTCTAGTGCTGTAGTTGATGAAATTATGGATGTTTATAATACGTGGTATAATTAGTCACCACTGTCAATAAGAAGCTGTGAACCTCCTGCCTACAATAAAGCTGCGAGGCTCAAAGCTTGGATTATAAATAGTTTTGAATTAAGATAGCCTGGCAGTATGTGCTCAATTAACTGAAAGCATTGCATTGTAAAGGCACTGGTGTCTGACTTCTGAAACTCTCCCAAATGAACTTTTTTTTTGTATATTCTTATGTTCCTGTTCACTAGTCTTTACGAACCAGTTATAACACTGTATGTTGAGATTATTTTAGGTTCTGAGCTTACTTTGGAAAACGGGGGAAATAAAATCTTTTTTGTGAAATATAACACAAATTTTGCATTGATTCAATGAAACTACCAAGATTTGGAGATATCGCAGCAGTTTTGTTAAATATTATAGAAAAAGCTTTATTCAGCTTTCCCTCAAGATATTTATTAATTCTTTACTGAAGAGGCTACTTGAATATAGCATCACTTCAGTGTTTGCTGTTTTATTGTTTTTCCTGTGATTCGTTTTGAATTTTCAATAATATTTAGCCAGTCTAACAGACAAAAAGGAAAAGCTCTTTTCAACAAGAGGCCTAGGAAAACATCTTAATTACAGGGATTTAGAATCTCTACCTTCTCCAGTGTATTAAATTAAGGAAGCATCCAAAAGTATATTTTGAATTATTGCCAAGATAGACTAGTGATTTGGGACTTCGAAATAATTTTTGAGATTTAGTCTTAATAGAAATACTGAATCCCTTAGAATGTTCTTCTGTGGGAGTTTAATTGCATTTTGTAACCAAAAAGAATGTTTATTCATGGACAGCTTTATGAAACAATATAAATACCAAAGAAAAGACTAGTGTACAGAAAATCCTTCAACAGAATTGAGCAATAGAAGCGATACAGAAAATAAATGTATTGATCTGTGGGCTGTCAGCAGGCTTTATTTCATTTTAGTAGATTTTTTTTGTAAGATCGTTCTGTTGGTTAACAGGATACTCATTGAGATTACAGCTTCAGTCAGTATCCAGAGACTTCTTGAACTGGGGCCAAACACCACATGGCCTTCTTTCAGTGTTTAGTGTTCTGACCTTGGAATCTATCATAAAAACATCTTAGTGGTTCTGTAGAGATGCCTTGGGGAAGTTTGATTTGGCTTATTTATTTATGTTTCTTGAAGACTGTACTCTGCTAATGTGGTGGTGCAGTGTACTTCAAAAATTAGTCACCAAAAGCTTGGATTAACAAAAACTGAAAGAAGAAATTAAACCACCAGTATTGTGGTGGTTTTACAGCATTAATGCTTTTTTATCTAAATGAAATATATTAAAAATAACTTTGTTTTGCTAGACTGCATAGTGTTTGCAAAAGATAAATTGGTCTTGGCAATTTAGAAGCCCTATTTGTGATTTGGAAATGCCAACAAAGTGTCTACAAGTGTCAGCTTACCTTTTATTTTCTTCTTGAATGTAGCAATATTAGCATCCTCAGGTGTTACAAAAAGTCTTTTATCTGCCTTCTGTATATGTTTGAGATGGATGCTCTAGTAAGTAATCCTGTTGACCAACAGAAAAGTAGCTGAAAATGTAGTCATTAGTTTTAACAAGCTTGGTTAAGCAATAAACCTTAGCGAGACATTCTGAAACCTTGAAAATTACTTTTCAGTTTGGGAACATTGTGTCTAACACTCCAATAAAACGTCGTAAAGTTATTTCTCAAGAGATGGTAACTGAGGCTTCACCTCTAAATTATCAAAATTCCTGTGAAAGTGTCATTCTGAACTGCCGAAGTATACGAATAGGAATGCTGCGCAGAATGGTGGTGGAACCTGTGATTGTAAGTAAACTTGTTCTTTCACAGCTCTCCTTTCAGGTTTTGATGGGCATTGTTATTTTCATACTTGAACAACACAATGTTTTGCCTCTGTCTGGAGAACAGTAAATTTGTCTCTTAGCATCAGAGGCCGTGATTTCCAAAGAACCTCAGATTACTACTGCTTTTGAACATATGCAGTCTAGCTCTGGTTCTTAATACTGTGCTGCAGCACTCTTGAAAAACTTGTTTGCATGGTTGGGGAGAGGTTATGGGTTAGCATGCATTTGTTAAGAAAATTGAAAACAATAGCTACAAGGAAATTGATATTGATAGGTGGGAGGAAGAATCGTTGTCCTAGAGGTGAATAATTTTACTTCTACAGAATTTTTTTTTGTTGTTACCCTTATAAGTTACATGGAAGTTTTCAAGGAGACCTTGAATGTTAGTTGTAATGCACTCAGCCACATAAAATGCATACTTATTGCTGGGGTAACCACAGAAACAGCAGAGAGGTGTTACTTTTTCTTTCCATCTCTCTACATAACGCTATTGTTTGATTTGCCTAAATGCTGATAGATGACATTTTCTTTTGAAGAAATAGAATGTGTGTATTTTTCAGGGTATTGTAAATGTTTTTGAAAACGGAGTACTTCAGAGAGATCTAAAGTTTAAACAGTCAGTATGACTGAAAGAGACTGAGTAATAAAGAATGTGCTTGCCTCGAGTTGTGCTAAAATGTACATTTGGTTTTTTTAAAACTTGCATTTTAAATATTAATTTTGAAATGTTTATTACTTAAATACTATGTCAATTGAAATGTGTTTGCTAACAGTTTAAAGGCTTTCAGTCAGTTTCAGTTTGCAGAAGATGCGAAATCTTACAGTTGTGTTGTCTTTCAGTTTTGCCTGGATTATATCAAAATACGCTTAGAGAGTCAAGAAGGTGAGTACATTTTTCATTTTTTGTTAGCACTCAATATATTTATTTTGAATGAAGTAACTCTGTCAAAGGTATTAACAAGTGAATCATAACTGAATGTTCACTCTCATTTTGTCATTTATGCAAAAAATTATGGTGGGTGCCTGTAGTCAGATAAGAGAAAAAAAAAAAAATTGAGAGTACAAATTTGACCTGAACTGCCTGGTGAATAAAATCCAAAATGTTTTTGCATTATCTCTGCCTTCTACTGACAGAAGGTTCACAATTCGTGACACGCGTACAGACGGGTTGTTCTTCTACTTCATCTGGTCTGACTCTGCTTGATCTAATCATTCATTTGAAGATCTGTAGATAATGTGGTGATGACTGGTAAAGGTCTTCTTGAAAGTGATTAACAAACATAAAAAGCAAGAGTAACCATCCTGTAAAATGTTACCTTTTTAACACTTTATTAGTTCTTTTATTTCAATTGTGTTAAGTGGGCAGTAAAAACCACACTAGTATCTTAGACCTTTCCTGTCTAGATCTCTCTTGGTAATTTTTTCTCTGGCCTGAAAGTTGTATATTTCATGTCACTGAAAGAAATAGTGATGTAATTTGGAAATGGTGAGTTAGAACTCCTGCTCTGTTTCCTTTCTTTTCTTTTATAGAATTTTGTTCTGGGCCTGGAAAGCTTTGTTACCTTTTGTAATCTTAAGTTGCAGTCTTAAGATCCAGTCCTATTGAATTTTGCTGTCATGATTTGTAAATGAAAACTATTGTATTTTGTCATTATTACATGCAGAAAGGTGCCTCACAGCCTGTAAAAAAAAGTGTAGCCTTTGCTCAGTCAAGTATTTAAGTTTGTATTGCATCTAAAATACAGATGCATAGAAACTACGAACTTTCATGCTATGAATGTATTTTTAAAAATAAAACACTGAAAAGCTTACTATAATTTGTGGAAAATGGCTATCAGGTTTTAGTTAAAACAGCTGTATGGTGAAATTATTTCCATGGCGCCTGATCCCTCAATAGCATAAAAATGGTGACTTCTTAAATGCTGTGTCTGTTGGAGCACTTAGCACTATACTATTTCTTTTTTTTTCCCTTGTGGTGGTTTTTTTTTTTTTTTTTTTTTTTTTTAGTTTTGCATGTATATCCGCCTCTATATCCAATTTTATAATTCAGTAAAACCTGAAAAATACTCAACATTGGCATTGGCAGCATCAGATGCAATGTTAAAAATTTACCATGTTACTGACGGTTTTTGGGGGGAATAAGCTAGGAGTAGTGTTTTGTGTCCTCAGGCAATCAGGTAATTTCTCTGCATGTTTATACTCTTCTTTTTAAAGTTATTTTTCATATGGGAACTTGGTCAAAGATAAATGTGCAAAGAAAATTTTACGAACTTACTGTAAAATGTGTCATAGCAATAGTGCAAATTTAAATGACTTTTTAAAAAAAGGGGTTTTTTATGTAGAATAAAAAGTAGTTTAAAGTTGGTGGGCAGAAAACATTTTGTTTCTGATTCCTTTCTTGACAGATGACATTGGAATTTAGCCTTCTAGGATATAAAAAGCCATCACTTCTTGCATATGTGTTAAAACTTTGACATTAAGAAATTTAGTGAGCACATACTGATTTCTTGTTAAAATCAAGGGGGAAATTGTAAAGGAAACTTAGAGGGTTTTATTATATTTTAATATAATGTCATTATTTTCTCATAGAATCAGAAAGTGATATCAGAGAGATTAACCTGAAAACTTCCGAGCTTACTAAATGTGAATGGTGTAGTGTCCGAAAATTGCCAGTAGTTTTTCTGCAAACAGTACCTTCAACCTGCAGTAGTCTGAGAGATCAACTGAAAATGAGTAAAGATAATGTCTGGTACGAATGTAAAGGAGACAGTAAGTAAAACAATTTTAGTCTACTATTCACTTTAAATTGTATTTTCGTGTTTTGGGTCGTGAATGTGTGCATTAAGACTAAAAGGGCCATCATTGGCTGGGGATGATGTAGTGTTTTTTCAGACACTGTTTTCTTCCCAGGCTGAGAAAGAGTACAGTTCAGAACAGTTGGGCATTCTCTTTGTCCAGAAACATGCTAGTTAAAACATTTAGTCAATTTAGTATAAATTTTTCACTAATATTTTTACTGAATGAAAGCAAGTTGGTTTGTTCAGCTTTTGTGTATGAGACTTTACATTTATATGGCAGCTTTTGTAATACTTCTGCTTTCCGTGTTGTTCTGCTGACAGGCTTTAGGTTTAGTAGAAACTGTTGTATAGGTTGCCTTGGGTTTTTTCCCCCCAGCATACTTGTAATGATGTTGTGAGATATACAAATACCTGCTTGGAGAATGTGTGGATTATCTTCATGTATATTAAAATTAAATTTGATTCCTGCATAATTTTCAAGGTCCTAGAATCTTAATATGCACACCTGTCAAATGTAACATTGAGTCATCTTCCTCTTCAATAGGCTTTACTTCAGGTTAAATTTTGTGATTATTTATATTTACACACTGTTCTGTACATACATTAATGCATTCAAACAGAGGAAGAATGCTTTCAACAATCTCAGAATTGAGTGCTCCCATAATACTGTGTAATAGTTTTATCCACGTCCTATAAGAAGTTGTAAGGAGTCTTATAATTACAGAAGTAATCGGAGAGCATGCAGGGGTCCTGACCACAATTCTGGGAGCAGGAATTAGACCCCAGGTGGACACAGGTGTTCACAAAAAAGGAACAAGCTTCTGTGTGAGAAGTCCCTCCCTTGGCATGGCTCTCAGCAGTGCCACAGCGCCCAGCTCTTCTCCCTCAGGCTGTGGCACTGAGAGTTTACATCCAGCTGCTTTATTGCATTTGATACTTAGGAGCACTTTGTGATAACACAGTTGCTCTTTGCTTTGTATGCAATGAAATTAATTTAAGCCTGTATCCATAGCTGTGTAAGCAATTGTGTGTGGATGCCTAGCTCCCAAAATAGGAACACCCAAATCCCAGTTAGACATCTAAATTCTGTGTGCAGTGAATTGGGAATTACGCTGCCGAAGAATTATTTTTCACAAGAGTTAGCATGCTGGGTTAAGAATGACCAAAGGGAAATGGTTATGCTTGTGTCTGACACTCCTCTTACAGAAAAACAGGTCCTGGCAGCTCTGTGTTGGGCGGCAATGTAAGACTGGGATTTGCAGCCTGAATCCTATTCCTTTTCCTGACTGTGTAAAATAATTCCTCTCAGTGCAGTTTACTGCTTTTTGATTTTTCAGATCATATAAGTGGATGATATTTATATAATAGCTGATTGATCTGAGTCATTCTCTCCAGCTTCTAGGATCAGAGAGGAAATTATGCTGAATATATAATTTTTGGAATTGTAGTGAAACAATAGAAACTGCAGTAAGAAAAAGAGAAAGTATTGGTTACAGGGTCCTACTCTTAGTAAGCGAAGAAGATTTTATTTCAAAATATGTTCTAGCTTTGCTTTAGTGTCATTTAAAAAATTATCAGGTGTAATATTTAACATTTCTTGATTAAGGTAGAAGTTGAATGCACTCTTTTTGCAAATGCTGATAAGAAAGGTTTGGCAGTTAGTCCTTCTGTCTGTCTGCTCACGTCTGTATTAGTTCTTACATACAATATCAGCAGTGTGTACTCATGTTGGCCAACAATTCCATAAAATCTGTTTATAATTACAGCATGCTTTATTTTATTTTATTCCTAAATGAGTAATTTTCTCTCTGCTTTTTTTGCAGGTCAGGAAGAACAGTACATAATTTTGATTTTTGAAACTGGTCTTGATCCTCATGCAAATTCAATATTTGAAAAAATAATTACGGACATCGGTATTAGAAATAATATTTCTGACTTCTTTGTGAAAATTTCCTTTGAAGAAGCCAATGCCAGGCTTGTTGCATTTACTAAGTGCTTGGAGGACAGTTCCAAAGGAAGCCCATCTCACAGAGAAAGCAAAATTAAAAATGTAATTGTGTTTTTGTTTTAGAACAAAGTCATTATATTTTGTGGGTTACAAATACACTAAGGATAGTGTGTTAGCCAAAAAAAATTCCATCAACTTTAGCTGGCTTTTATATGAAAATTCCCAGACTGGCCCGTGGTGGATTATGAAACTATGGGAAATGGTCTGTGCATTCACAGTACTTTTTAGGAGGTTTAGTTTGATTGTAAGGTTGTACAGTGGTCCACAAATAATGTTGTTATTTAAAAATTATTAAGGGATGAGAAATCTTTACTATAATCAGACAAAATAATTTTTTCCAACTCGTAAAATTATAATATTTCAAACAAGAAATTAAGTTGCACTGTTGTAGTTACATTTAATTAATGCTTTCATTAAACTACTTTCTAAAGAATTAGAAAGTTTTGTGACTCTGCAAGAAATGAGCAAAGACCTTAATATAATAGATGACTTTACCCACAAACATGAAGTCCTCAAAAAAGTGGGTATTACACTGCTGGATTTCACAAAGTTTATTACGTTTTCGTAAAATTGAGCACAGCATGCAAATTAATATTGACTCTGTTCTCTTAAGGTTGCTTCTGAGTCCAAAATGCAGCAGCGAAATAAACAGTTACCATTTTTTGATGATGATGAAGAAATTGGCGAACCACATACAGTATTTATTGGTCCTATAGAAAAGTAAGATACTTATCTTTGCCCTGTAATAATTCTCTGAGGGTTTTTTGGCATTTCATACTTCTTATTGAATGTATTTTTCTTCTCAGGTTGATAGTTTATCCACCTTCTCCAGCTAAAGGTGGTATTTCTGTGACCAACGAAGACCTCCATTGTCTAAATGAAGGAGAATTTTTAAATGATGTTATTATTGATTTTTATTTAAAGTAAGTTTTATTTCACATCAGTTTTTAGTCATCTTTTACTTTGAAGCTTGAAAAGTTCTGACATTGAAAATTCATAGGTCAGTTGATAACACTTGGTCTCCCAACTATGGAGTATATAATTTATATACTAAATTATGTATAGCTATTTTAAAGGTTGTTTTGTAATCTTGCAAGAAGTTTTGGTTCTTCTCCTGTCCTACTTGACAGTGACATTGTTCTGACTTGGATAAAGGTTCTTTGCAACTTTTTAACATCTCAAGAGCAAATTTAACTGAAAGAAAAAAAAGCTTTTTGTAAGTTCAGTTGTTCTTTCCAGAGTATTTGTGTTTCTTGGAATTTCATTAGTTTTGATTAATGTAATATGTAAGTTAATTTTGTGGTGTCGCTGATGCTACAGATGTTAGAAATGTATTAAATTGCTACATGCTGCTGGTTTTATGCTACACATAAGGTGCGTATGTATATTTTTTAGTCTATTAATGTATTTTAGAAGTAAAAAGAAAATGTGTCACTCTTGGGACTGTTTGGTGATCTGGTGGCTCAAATACAAAACACAGGTCTCCTAGATAGGTCTTTATGTAACAAACTCTTTGAAAATTTGTTTTCCTGCCATGAAATATAAATAAATACAACAGCAGCAGAACAGCTTGTTGATTGAGCAGAGAAATAATACCTTGAAATATTTACACAAGTTTTGCATTAATTAGTTCCTGTAGATAGTCACCTCCAAATAGGTATTCTGTGAGAAGCTGCTACAATTTGGTGGGGAGAAACTGTTGGCTGTCGTTTTTACTCTGGTGCTGAGTACTTTGAGTTAAAACCTCCATTAATTTTTCTTTCCTTTTTTTTAAACTGATTAGGTATTTGGTACTTGAAAAGCTGAAAAAAGAAGATGCTGATAGAATACATGTGTTCAGTTCATTCTTCTATAAACGCCTTAATCAAAGAGAAAGAAGAAATATTCATGAAACTTCAAACCTTTCGTAAGTCCGTTGATAAGTCAGTTTAACATAGAGCTGGGTGAAGACTGCCTTACAGAGAGAAATATCAACAGAACTCTAGGAAGCATCTAGACCTGTAGGAAACATAGAATATACCTTGAAAATCTTAACAAGCTGTCAAGGTGAAAATATCTGGAAAGTGCTCCCTCAAATAAAATAAGCCACACCACAAATTGTATGTTGGTTTCTTCTTGCAGAATACAACAAAAGCGGCATGGGCGAGTAAAAACGTGGACACGGCATGTTGATATTTTTGAGAAAGATTTCATTTTTGTTCCCCTTAATGAAGCGTAAGTGAACTTACTTTTTTATCACATTTGGTGAAGGCTTAAATTTCGTAATTCTGAAATTGAAAGTTCCATTACAATGTGAATTGAAATTAAAAATGAAGAGACTAAACATCTTTTTCCAGCTGATAAAAATTAAATAGTTATGTAAGACCTTTAAATGTTGTAGTATAAGAATTATCAGACAATTTAAAGACTAAGCAAAAATTAACTTTTCTGACTACTTTTCCTAGGTTTTACCTCAATCTCTGGTGTTCTTTCGTCTAAGCTTTTGACATTGATAACTTCTGGATTTACCTTTTTTAGTCCTTTCTAATGAGATCGCATAGGTGGGATCATCTTTAGTTACAAGAAACTGGTATTGTAAGAAAACTTAATTGAAAATCACTACTGCCTTGAGAACTTTATTCTTTTTCTTTATATCCTTTTGCCTTGATACTTGTGAAGGGTCAGGAAGCAGACCATTAGCGTTCTAATGGTTGCTAAGGACTTCGATGATGCTTGCTTTCCTTAAGATCAGAGCAAGTTGTCACAAACACATTTCTATATTTCATAGAAATAATCTAAACAGTTCTTACGCCAGAATATTTACGAAAGTCAAAGTACTGTATTTTAAATGTATGCAATAAAAACATAATAAAGTAAGGACAGATAGACATGAAGTTTCTAACTGATGTCTCATAGGCATACCTAGCTGATATTTCAAAAATAAAAAAAGAGATTTTTTTAATAAAAAGTGACTTATCTAGGTACTGTGCCATTGTGCAGTGGGAGGAAAATTTCTAAATCTTCTTGTGTTCCTGCCTTCTCTCCAGCTGAATTCTGAGGCTAGCTGAATAGAGGCAGTTAGAAGATAACTGGCCATACATAGGTCTGTCCTTTTAATAAAGTTGTATTTTCCCAAAAAAAAGAGTTCATAAGCACTAACTTCCGTTTTTGACATACCATGACCTCTCGCAAGACATCGAGATCTAGGGGATTTAAGTGACCCAGGTGTAAGGTCCACTGCAGATCCCTGTCCACTGCAGACTTCATCCTTGCCATCCCTCTCCCATGAAACTTGAAGTACCAAAACTTTGAAGTGTTCGTCATTTAAATTTTAAGTTGCCTTTGCGTTTTTTATATGGTTCACTTCCCACCATCCTCTCACATGTCATTCACATATCCACGTGGGTTATGCAGAGGAGAAATGAGTGTGACTTAAAAGTCACCTGAAAATGAAAATGAATAGTTCTGTGGTTTTATAAGAATTATTTATGTTGCTAGTAACTTAACACACAGTAGTTTCCATTGTCCTGTTCATTTGCTGATAAAGAACTACAGCAATGTCTATCTCAGCAAGTAGAACATAACAGTTTGTACTGAAGGCATAATGCTCACACCATGTGTGAGTTGGTGATTTTGGGTTAGAGTAGCTTGGTCTCATGGACTTGTCCAGTCACGATTAGAGCATGAAAAGTACACTCATGGTGTGCATCTGTCATCTGGATGTAATCCTGTTCACGCTTTTTGGAACTGTCCCTTCACTGTAAGCTGAAGCTTGTTAAGTGGTGATAGGACATTCATTTGCAACAGTGGTTTCCTGGTAGGTACAGTAAGAATATTGCAGAGCAGAAAAATAATCAAGTAGCCAGGGAGATGAGAAAGTGGTGGTTTGATGGGGAGTTGCTGGGTTTTGGTGTCTATTTCCAACAAGTTTTTCCAGAATATCTCATAACCACTAGTATAGGGAATGTAGACTCATCATCTAACCAGCTGTCAAACTGCAGTAACTGAAGGTTGGGAGGTTGACTCTAGGGCAGAAGCAACTTAGAACAGTGTGTCTTGATTTAACCATGACTGCATCAGTGTTCTTTGGCTGTACAGTCCTTCTTGTTCAAGTCTCCAATGAAACCAGTTTATTCTGTTCAAAGTTACAAGCCATTTTCTTTTTACATCCAGGTTAATTTGCTGGTCTGTTGACGTAATTGGTACATAACGTCTCTGTTAATAGAGTACACACAAATTCCAGGGTTGGGCAGTACTTAATATGTTCATTTACTAGGTGTGGTGAATCATTCAAGATAAACCATACCTCACATGCTGCTTTCAACAGCCACTTACTTTAACTGCCATTAAGTTTTGATGGAGTTTAGGCTTCATAACCATCTAATTATTTTTTTAGTATGTCAGTTAGACATGCATTTTTAGCTGCTGCTTTTTCTTTTATTTCCTAGAACAAACTGAAATGTGACTTCAGCTGTATAATACATAGCTAGCTTCTGTTTTGTTATTTGCTGTAGACAAAGATCCCTCAGAAAATTTGTAAATTAGACAATCAAAATCCACTTCTAATGCCTCAGTCCCTGAATTTGCTGCTGCTCTAGTTCTGATTGAGTGGCAAGTCAGTGAAGCCTAAAGAAGCAAGGAAATAGGAGGAAACTGTTGGAAAACTTACACTTTGTGTTGGGGGATATAGCTGGTTTTGATTTGGTAAAGTTAGAATGTCAGTTCTGTGAAGGGTGAGGAAGACAACAGAGACATTGTGATGGCATTACAAGCACTCTTTTTCTCTCCTCCTTTAGCTCACTGTTGACAAGATTTCTGTAAAGTGTTAAATACAATTGGAAGATCTCAAAACTGGAAGAGTATGGGCAATTCAGCCATACCATTAGATCTGACTGCTAGAACACTTCAAACAGCCATAAAACATGAACTTTACAATCTCTAATTCACACATTAATGAAGAAAATGTTAAAAAAATAAATAAGCTTCAATTCAGAAAAAGAAAAAATTGTATGGAGTGTGAGCAAATTGAAATAAATATTTAAGACAGTGCCTGTTTTCAACTAACTGCATCATATTAATTTCTTGGTGACTATTTGCATGGAGAAATCGTACTTCTACAGAAGCCTGTGAAGGCTTGAGTAAAACTTGGTTAGAAAAGTGAACAGCTAGTATAGTTTATCTTTGAATGATTATGGGGCAGGATTATATTGTATGTGTGCATGGGCATGTGTGCATGTTTTGTTTGTTTTTTACCAGTTTCAGGTTTAACTGTGAGCATTAATGTAATTGTGAGTTTTTAATGTATTTTTTTTCCTTTGCAGCGCCCACTGGTTTTTGGCTGTTATCTGTTTTCCTGGTTTAGAAAAACCCAAATATGAACCAAATCCCCATTATCATGAAAATGCTGCAATGCCTATGAAATCATCCTCTTCAGATGGAGAGAGCAGCACACCATCTCCCTTGCCAAATGAATTAGATGCACAAAACTCGCCTTCCAAGTCCACAGCAAAGAAGATGTTTACCAAAAAGTACAGTACAGCTTTAATTGACCCAAACACTGAAACAGAGGACAGCGAATCTTCGTGTTGTAGAAGAAGTCCTTGTAGGGGAAAAAGTGCTTTCAAAAAACTGAATCAAATAGACAGTGATGTGGAAGAACCTAACACTGTGGAATCAGCATGCCATAAACTAGACCATAGAACTCTGGATGAAAATGGTATACAGGGTGAATTCACAGCTGCTAGCCAATCTATGGGTATGTAATTGTAAAAACATGCACTTTTTAATGAAATATTTGGAGATTTCAGATCTGTTACTACTTCTGCAATGGTTTAAACTTCATACTTCTAAAGTTCAGTATATGGCTGAATTTCAAGTGCTTTCAATATAAGTAATTCATAGCCATTGCATTTAAAAAAAGTTTTTGTGGCTATTGACATAACTCTCATGACAAAAGGCTGGAGATAAAATACTGTTTTCCTAAATCAGATTAATTTTTCAGTTCTATGATCTTTTTTCAAACAAAATCATTTTGTAGATACCACTTTGCATCCCTCAAGATTGCAGTTGTTAAGGAAAAAGTAGTAGCTGACCATGGATTCTTACAATGTATGTGCAGGGGAACACTGAGCTAAGATTATGTGAGCAACCTTAATATCGATGTCTTTTATCATTTGATGTTTTCCTTCAACATTATTCATTTCTTTAATGTCCTGATAAGAAGGTATGTAAAAAGAGTAAGAAGAAAATGATTCTAAAAAAAAAAAATTTTCCTCCATGACCACTGTGTTACATTTAGAGAGGCTTTTTCAGTGCATCGCTGCTGTGGAGAGACTGCTCACCAATCTGCAACAGTGTTTGTACCCACGTGAACAAAGGAGCTGGCATACTTTCAAAGGCAGGTGAAGGAATTAGGAAGAGGTTGTTTTCTCTGTTCACTGCAATGTTTGGCTCTCCTTAAGGCATAGACTAGGAAATATCTGATTATGAAAAAGCTTTTACTTTAGCCACCAGTAGTATTCCTACTGACTTAGTTTGCAGAGTAAAGAATCATTTACCTTACAGTACAAGGTCAGAAAATATTACCAATCGTATGGTTTCATCTGTGTACTGCAGGCCATTACAACTTCAATATCTTTGTGGGTATAAACACTACTAATATCTATTCTAAGTTTATTCATTTGTGATAACATTGTCACTGTTACTAGAAGGTCTTGGAGGGCTGCTGGGGGTGTGCATAGATGTGTTCTTGTTTGAGTCGATTTTTTCATTTTATGTGTGATTGTTACCATTTATGATATTGCTGCTCTATGGTGTGGTGTCATGTCTTGGATGCTGCTACTGTTGCTTGTCTGTAATAAGTTGGAATGTGCGTTACGACAGATTTTTGCTACGATTACGTTTCTTGTGGGTTTTTATGGCTGCATTGTATTGGTGGCTGATGGTCATTCTCTTTCTAACTTAAATGCTTAGAATCTCCTGCTCAACTACTGCAGATGATGCACCCTTTCATTAAAGTGGGTGTTCTCAGGGGGGCACAGTCTTGATTTAAGAGTGAGATTGACCCCAAGGATATGTTTAGGCAGCTAAATTTAGATGCACTGTATTTAAACTTCAATTTCAACCAGATGGAAAATGGGCATTCTGCCTTGGGTTATCTGACTGGCCTTCAGCTGTTGCTCCAGAAGGGTGTGGATCTTGACTGTGCCAAATCCATCCGTAAGTCCTGCATATCCAAGGATATCTTGAAAGATAGCACATGCCTCTGATAGTGTAGTCAGTGAAGCCAAGAGACTTCCTCTTCTCATCATAAAGCAGATGTAGAGTGGCTGTTCAGTTGAGGAGCTCCTGTGCTCTGATTATGATTTCCAAACATTGAGACCCTAGGTGCTAACTATACATGGGAGCCTAAACTGAGATGTCTTGATTTCAAAATAATCCTGGTGTTGAACTTGTGAATCAGTAGAAGTTCATGCCTAAATAACTTTGAAGAATATATCTATCCAAAATATATCTATTTTTGTTACTTATGTAATCATCTTTTTATTGCTCTGTTTTTGAACAAGATGGATTTGTCTCAATACCATTTTATTTTTTAGAAATCTGTCAGCAATAAGTCACATTAGTATATGACCTACTTCTTATGCTAAGGTCTTTTCAAAGGTACTGAGTAAGACTAATTCCCAAGTTTGTCTCTGTGGAACTCTACTGGTGACCTCTTTCCAAAGTGTTACCTCAACTTCTCTTTTGAAATATTCTCAAATACAGATGTTCTGCTTTTATTTCCACTAGTTAGTTCACTGCCCTATTTATTCTTCTTATAGAAGTCCTAGTTTCCTTTAATAGGTAATATGTTCTCCAGTGACACCACAACCAATGCTTTTATTTTTGTTTTTGTTTTGATATATTACAGGCCCCTTTCTAGAAGATTTTGAGTTTTGCTGGCATGAGTTACCATTCTTCATTTATTTCCACAGTTTACTATTTTTTCTGTCAAAATCTGTTCTGAAGTCCTGTATGGTAGTATTAAGACTAGTGAGCCTATAGCTGTCTGTATCTGCTTTTTGTACAGGTACAGCTAGAACATGCATAATTTTTTTTCTTCTGATGCTGTTTCCCACTAAATATGTGACTAAATACGTAGAGGTGGTTGGGATTGAATCTACAGATAATCTTTTTATGTAACCAACTGTAAAATATTTCTAAGTTGCTGCTCCCAGGAGAGCTGATCCTTCGTTCTGCCCTCCCTACCAGTGTGTTCCCAAGCTGCCTTTTCCCTTTTACCAACACAAGTCTTCACATAACTGCACAGCAGACTGATGGAGGAAATTATTCCAGTTAAGAAATAATAACATTGTGACTACCTTTTTCAGTCTGGTCCGCTGTGTGTATGGATGTGTTTGGTGTTATGAAAGGAACCAGCTAGGGGTAGGAATAGATAGTTATTTTAGAGAGCATATCAGAGTGCCTCTTCTGGTAGCAGTACCAATTCAGACTGTTACAAAGGCTTCATGGAACTATGGGACAATTTCATAGTGGGTTTTAGTCTAGGTCTCTCAAATTTTTTTAGGCATCTCATACAATTAGAAATAATTTCTGTTGTGCTACTTAGAAGCTTTTCACTTTTGTTCATATGCATGAGCAAATTACTCTATATTAGCTGTATCACTGTTACTGTGAGCAGTCCTGAGGAAATCTGAGGTATAAAATGAGTTTGGTCTTCAGTGATGCCATAGTATTTGATGTTTAAATAACCTACTGTCTGTGATTGATACAGATGGATTGCACAAAATCAGACTAAACTATAGTGAAGACTCAGCTGATGGCACTAAACTAAATGAAGATGAGCTTATAGATTTTTCTGAAGACCAAGATAACCAGGTAAAGAATTTAGCAATTTTATTTAGGAAATGTGAACTGTTGTGTTGTATTTTAAATGGACAGCTTAAAAGCAGTGTACACATTGTGAATGTGCATTGTCTAAAGCTGCTTATCTTTACGAGTGTGAAATCCTAAGCACTGGTTACCTACAAAAATCTGCAGGTTAGTTGACAGAGAGGATTATACATTTGTTCATTTAACTATTTAATAGAAAACTGCTGTACTGATCCTGCATTTCATTATGTGAGTCTTTTGCCTAATGACAATATCACAGTGATTTTAGTGGGAACACTGAAAGTCAATACATTTCTATCTTTTGTCTCCCACTGTGTATGGGAGTGGAGGGTCTCCCCACCTTTTCTGGACCTCTGAGTCTATTATTTTTCAGTCTGCAGCTATCTGTAATGACTTCCAAATAGCTGTGTATATGTTTACATACATATAAAAGCTCTGGTTGATGTTGAAACCTAACCGTGCTTTTCAGCTGGACTTAGCCCACCTCTCCTGTCATGCCACCTTGTGCAAACATTCTGAGTTTTGCCTGATGGAACTGCCTGTCTGTCTGTTTTGTAGCAGTTAAGAGTTTCCAGATCTGAAGTACATGGCATGAAGGCAGGGAAGCAAGTACATGGCCAGATGTGTTCCTTGAGAGAAGGACCAAATTCCAACCTCCTTAGTTGCTGTGTAGCTTAGAACTTAACTCAGGCTGAAGCTATCACTGATATTTTCTAGAATGTACAAATCAAGTGTAGAAATGACCATGACAAGCTGAATGGACCAACCTTTTCATCTGCCAAAAAAGTAGTTGAGGCTGCAACAAAAACAAGTGTACGAGGAACTAGGCAGTAGTTTCTAATATGATAACATGCTCATGGCAATAGCTTGAGGATTTCAGTGCCAGCATCCTGTGTGTTAATGAAGTGTACACAATGCTCACAGAAACATTCACAAATCATGCTGGTACAGGGGTTCTCATTTTTGGAAAGCATCTCTTTCCCTGTAACACAGTGATCTGTGGTAGTAATATTGAATTCAATGGCAGGGTAAGAAACTATGAATCACTGGGATTGTTTTAGATACAGCTTAGTGCTTTTGTTCATAAAACTTCCATATTGTTTATAAAAATCAATACTGAAATCAAAAGGCCAGAGGATATTTCCAGGCTTGTGGTATGACTGGTTTTGCAATCCATAATCCTGTGTATCATGGTGGTTTAATTTTCCTTGCCCTAAGAATCAAGTTGTTGCATTTTGGAGCAAAAATAGTTTTATGTCTGAGCTTGTTGCAGATCTTGTCTCATTTCACCTAGAAGATAACATACATGAAACCACCAAGCAAGTTTCTAATATTCACTGGCAAGAAAAAGTATTGATAATTTGGATTATAACCAAATAATGGAGATTCACCTCTTCTAAGACAGCAGTGCTTTGAAAATGTTGGTTGCGTTGTTCTAGTTTCAGCAGTCCTTAAATAAATAGCAGCATTCAATCTTTGTCATTCTGGCATGAATTTCAGAACCTATGTGACTAAAAGTTGGTAAACATAACAGTGAATCTTTTCAGATTAAAGCTACCATTTCTTTATTAAACTAAGTTATTGGTCTTGAATGAAAATGGTAAGTGTTACAATGATTTCCTTTGCATCTGTTTGAAAAAACAGTATTAGCTTTTAAACACCTGTAACCACATTGCTTCTGTAGGAAGACAGTAGTGATGATGGTGGCCTTGCAGATGATAACTGTAATTCAGAAATGGGACAATGGTACCTGAAGCCAACTATCTGCAAACAGTGAGTATTAAAACAGTTAAAATGGAAATTTCATAAAAGTTTATGAAATATAAAAGGCAGTAATTATGGGAAGTAGTCATACATGACTCTTTAAATACTTAATCAGCATGCTGTTAGAGTTTGAGAGAGAATTTTATAGTTTATATGATCATCTTCAGTGGGCAGAAAATTTATTGAATGAAACTATTAGTGAAATAATAGCTTTTTGGATTTCTGTTAAGCCTGTGTACTGCATCAGGCAAATGAACATTGTTTCTTCCAATAAGGCTGTTCTTTGGTATTTTGCACTTGGATTCCTGCAAAAACGAGGTGCAGAAGCATGTTCAAATGTATCCTATATTAAAAAACAGATTAATGTTTTTAAACTAAATAATTAAATTAATAGTTAAGAAAACCTTTATCACTACTCAGATTAGTAAAGGAAAATGAGAGTAATTCTTAACTGCCCCCTTTTCTTATCTAAATGTGTTGTAGCTGTTTTTATTGTCTCTGTTCTTTTTTCTCTAATGACAGTGTTCCACTTTTTTTTAGATTTTTGATCTGTTCTGGATTTGAACTTTTTTTTTAATATTTGAAACTCAGAAATAATTTCTTAGTAAACATTGACTGTCGTTGTTTGCATTATGGTGTGACAGGTGCATGATTTGAAATCCAGAAATATTGTTACTAGTATTGCTGTCTCGACAGTTTCCTTTGTATTTTTTTCATAATTTATCTATTTTTGTATTTCCATCCTTGTGAATAAAGGTTTACTAGAGAGGTGAAGACTTTCACAGTACATTCACAGTACATTCTTAGGAGGCAGTATAGAATTACAGATTTATAGATGTTATGGAATATATGACAATACGTTTTCAAGGAAAAGTCCATCTGTGTTGTGTGTTCTAAGAATATTTATGAGCTTCTGATTATAGCTTGGCTAAATTTGTCCTGTTTTGATGACAGATTATCTGTACAATAATACTTCCCAGCAGACAGTATTTTAATTCAGTGTGACATTTCATAACATCTTTGAAACTTAAGTATCAAAAGTCATTAAGGGCACTTTATTTTAAAATTACTTCTATATAAAATAGAAAATTACCTTGAAAAGGCTGTAACATCTTCCCCCTCCAAAGTACTACATATTTTTAAAGAGCATTTTAAAGGGCATTTAATGTTTTTTTAAAGAGAAGTACCTATGTAAATATTAACTTTTATCAGAAATTAAAACAAGTACAAACAAACATTATTGAAATTATTATATGCTTATGCCTAAAAAATTGCATACATGTAAATTAGTTTATAAATGCAAACACACCGATACATAAATGCATGCAGATATTTTGTCTGAATTTACGAGTTTGAAGTTTCTTCAGATGATACTTTGTCTGAATACATCTGTGTTACTGTTAGAAAAGAAAAAGCAGAGATTTGTGAAAAGTAAATTATTTATTCCTCAAAATACATGCTACATACAATGCTGAAATTCTGAACTCTGGTATGAGATAGCTTTGATGTATAAATCCAACTTGCTTATAAGGTGGCTGATAAGATTGCTGTGCTTGTGGCTACTGAAAATGTAGTGTGCTTTAGATTGAGTGACAGGATATCAGCATTTGTAGTGTGCAGGAGAGGACTTGAGCAGACTTGGTTCTCTAGTAAATACTTGGTTATAGATACATTATTTTTTAAAGTCTTTCAAATAGATTTGGTGGGTGTTTTGTGTATAACTACCAGCTAGATTTCAGATTCAGGCTGGAATCACTTTTTGAACATGCTTTCCTAGTGCCTTCTAATGTGCTGTGGTGTGTCCCATCTGTCCTCGAGCTGCTACTCTAGCAGGATGTTTGTGGGCTCTCTGCCTTTCTCTTGCCAGTGTCCCAGATACCTTGTGCATGTAAAAGAGCATCAGACACCTGAAGGTGTTTTAAGCAACTGTAACAAATTGTCTGACAGTACTGTATTTTCTAAGTGCATTCTTAAGTGTCCGTAGTATATGGTTAACTATAAAGATAACCTGCCTTTTAGCTATCCCAATTAGGAGATTACAGCCGTGCTGGCAGAACTTTAGAGTATTGATCTAGTTTTGTTATGGCTGCCCCACAAACTATTACTGTGTAACATTGTGTTTTTCAAGCTGCTGTAAAGTACTGTGTACTTAAAACTTGTGTTCTCTGTTAGGCCCTGCATTTTGCTTATGGACTCACTGAGAGGCCCTTCCCGGTCAAATGTTGTGAAAACACTACGGGAGTAAGTTTCATATCTGTTGCTTAGGTTTTGGTTTGGGTTGGTTGGTTTTTTTTTAGTTTGGTTTGGGGTATTTTTTGAAAATTCTTCAAGGGAAAAAAAAAAAGTTTTAATTTGTGTGGTCTTTTATTGTAGATATTTAGAGGTGGAATGGGAAGTCAGGAAAGGCAGCAAAAGAAGCTTTTCCAAAGATGTCATGAAAGGTTCCAACCCAAAAGTGCCACAGCAGAACAACTTCAGTGATTGTGGAGTGTACATCCTCCAGTATGTGGAGAGCTTTTTTGAGGTATGTATGTTTGTGAAGCTAGTTTTGATTCCTGCAGCAATCAAATATAAGCTGTGAAAATTATTACAATTATAAAAAGTTCCTAGTGTAGCTCAATACCTGTTTATGAGATTGTGTGTTACAAACTAATTTGTACATAAACACACAGAGTAACTTTTTAGAAAATAAACTAATTATCCTTTTTAGTTGTACGTACATAAAAGAAATCACAAGCCATGAAATTTTCCAAGAGAATCTAAAGAGAACACATTTAGTCTTCCTTTGTGTTCTTCTGCTGTGTACCCTTTAAAATCATCCAGTAAGAGCTTGAGTTCAAAATCTAAACTAAAAATGCACCACAAAAAGCTTGTTCTTTTTCCCCTAAGAACTGTGCCTGAATAAATTCAGAAATGTGCCACAGGTAGGGGGTTTATGTTTCTTCTGGGGGTATTTTTAACTTGTAAGAAAACATGTAAGTAAAATCATTACAGCTAAATGCCAAATCTTGTTTCCATTGAAGGAATCGTTTGAATGCTTGCTTACTTACAAGCTGACTTGGTCTTCAAGTTACAGCTCCTTTCACAAGTGGAGGCATTAGCACCTTCTCGTCTAGGTCGGGAAGAGAAGTGATGGTCAACTGAGATGCTGTCTGCTTGGGACAGTAACTCTCCTTAGAATTCCTGGTGCTTTAGAGTATTGTTCCTAAACTCTCCTGTAGCTAACCCTTTCCTGGAAAAGCTGGCAGCTTATCCATTCCTCGACCCTCCCTCCGTTCATACGTACATGAGAGCAGCAAAACTTTAGCAGAATGCATTCATGCAAATGGAAGCCAAAAGCTTTTGCTTTACTGATGAGTTCTCGAAAGCTTAAAACCATAACCAAGTGCTTCCTGTTTTGTTCACTGGGAGTATGAGGAACAACCAAGTTTTATTAATCTTAGCCCATTCCTTTTTGCGAATCAATTGCTGGATTATGTCGAGCTGAATCCCTTGTCCTGCCTAGGCTGGCAGCATGCTGCAGCTTTGTTGGCCAGAGAATAGGCACGGCACATACATGTGTCAGAGAGCAAATCACAGGATATTCTCAGAAGTAACTTCAGTGAGGAAGGAAAACCTGTGCTGGCTGCAGACTGTCTTGAAGTTAGCAAACAATTTCAGCTGCTTTGTATTTGGAAAATTGCCCACAGTCTCATTTTGCACCAGCTCTACAAACTTGATGGGAGTACGTGGGGGCAGGTGCTTAATCTGATGTTTGCGAACTGTTGAGGCACATCTGTTTGTTCTTTGTGGATTTATTTTAAGCACTAAAATCACAATGTGTATCTTCTGAAACAGAGGCTCGCCTGTCAGGGTGGGTGAGCAGTGAGGAGGCCCCGGTGGACTGTCCCAGCCGGGCCTTGTCAGCGGCCCGAGCCGGCTGTGCCCGCGGGGGCCGCCAGGGGCCGCTGCGGGCGGGGCAGCGCCAGCCCGCCCCCAGAGCCTGCAGGGCGAGGGGCAGGCGCACAGCACAGCGGGCCTCACACCGCGGCACTGCTCGTCTTCCCCGATTGAACAGCCACCAAAAAATGGTGCTAGTACAACATTAGGCAGAATGTTCCTGTACAGAATGTCACTAGGTTTTTTTTCACAAGCAGGCTTGCTGATCTTACCTCAGTGATGAATGTAATTCACTCTTAAATAACCCTGATGATGTAAACTGTAGTACAGAAAGGGAGGAATTTCTTTGAGACAACACTGTTCTCCAAATTGTCATTTGGTTAGGGTGGAATGGTTGTACAGTATCACTGAAGAGGTGTAGATAATGTCTCATAATAATAATTATCTTAATTATTTGGATGAATGATACCTAGCAAGAAAACAGAATGTAAGTATAAAAAGTGTTGGTGGTAGGCAGGGGCTTTGTTTTCTAGGATGAAATCTAAAACTGACTTGCCTAGTTGGTTATGATCCTAAAGGTTATTTATCAAAACAGCGATGTTTCGGATTCCTGATCAGCTCTAGATTTTGATGTTAGTGATTCTTAAAAAATGTCCTATATTTATACAGTAGTTTTCTCTCTCGCTCACTTTTTTTTTTTATTAGAATAAGTTTACACATTTATGCAGACAAAGACTTTGTCTAAAAGATGTAGCAAACAGTAGATTGTTCAGGCATTCTTATAATCAGGACTGATCTGGATGGATTTTTCTCTGTAACATACTGAAGCTTGAGTGATTTTACCATAATTACACATGTACAAAATGAAGAAATTGTAGAAATTTTTTTCCATGCTGCTGGAATGACGTGAGGAAGAATGTACTTTTCCTCACTCCAGTTTTCTTCAGTCATTTAGGTTGTAACTCCTTACTGTAATACCCAAATGACCTTTCTTTTCAGAATCCCATTTTGAGTTTTGAGCTACCAATGAACTTAACAGACTGGTTTCCACGCCCAAGGATGAAAACCAAAAGAGAAGAAATACGAAAAATAATCCTGACACTCCAGGAACAGCAGAACAAGGACAAGAAGGGACAGAAAGACCCAAATTCAATTTTGCAGGAAAAGACAGAACAACTTATCAACAACAGCTCAGACTGAATGTTGTATCTGTTGCATGTTAGCTCCACAATCAAAATTGAAACCTACATTTTTGTCTGCCCAGACTAAAGATTTGGTGTGTTCTCTGCTCAAAGTTACTTGGGAATGTTTAATGCCTGTATAAATGTGTGTCATAAAATGGTTTAATTCCCACAAAGATGTGTATTAAGTGAGTCTGTACATATGTTAATGAGGCCAACTTTTTCAGCATTTGTAATTACTTTTTTTCCACTTGATAGGGAGCTTTTGTTATGTATTTCTGTTAATAGAACTTAAATAGCAACTTCTAAACATAAAGCAAATAAAGAAAATATAGGATGAAATGGTTACCTTTTTCTTTTTCAGTTAAGTTTTAATGTTACAGGCTTAAGTAACACATAGGGAATGATTTGATAGTGAGATAATTAATTCATATTTCGGCCCTATTTAGTTGCCCTTTACAAGATTATTCTGCTTGCGCTACAAAAGAATAATATGGGTGTCTCAATGTACCATGGCCTCCAAGAGGGTGATTTCCATCCTCCCAGTATCTAAGTGTAGGCAGTGTCATAGTTCATAGGACCACTCCAGATTTGGGGGTTTAGAAGTTATGCATTGCAATTACAATTCTACCCTTGCTTTAGTGGGACAGGCTAGGGAAAGGGGGAGAGTGCTCTTTGACCAGAGGTAACTCTTCAAACAGTATTATAAAAGTGGTTTCAATGAAGTGATCTTGAGTGACTCTATTAAATCATATTTTGTGGATCCCAATTGTTGTACAGGTGTATTTTGAGACTTTCTTCATTATAAAATTGTATTTTGGTAAGTGTACTTGGAATAGCAGATTGCCCACATTACATTTTCTATGTTACAATTCTGAATGTTACATTCATATGTGCTTTATCTAAGTAATGAACATTTAAAAAGAAAAAAGTGTATGATTACTATTTTTTCTAATATCCATGCAAAAAAACCAAAATACCAGTGTTCACTGCTTGCTTGTTTGTTCCTGGCTTTAAGTAGCAGCAGACTAATGTAGGGATTTGCTTGGATATTTCCAGTGTATTTTGATTTTACAACAATCTAAAATGCCATTGTTGCTTACACTGCAACGTAGCATTTTATCCCTGTTACAGAAAGGCTTTGGCATTGAAGTGGGGAAAGTAAGAAAAGATTTGTGCAAGGATTATATATCTCCCATTTTTCTACTAATACAGATATCTTTGAAGGGAACCAGAAAGTGTCACTTCCCAGGAAGGAATTTGTGGGGGTAGAGAGCGATCTTCTATCTCGCCTTGCAGATAATATTTTCTCTCCTGATTTTTCTACTGGGAATGTCATTTACCATTCCCTTCTCCCAAAGAGAAGCAGGAGAGAGTTCATTAGCTGAACTCTGGGCCCCTTGAGATTTATTTTTGTACACAACATCAAGTCTAACCCAGTACTTCATGGCCTCCATGAGTTTTCATTCTCTCTAAACTCTGAAAACACGGCTGCTAATGACATTACTTCCAGGGCATTCCTGCACAGAGGACTCTCTGTGACACCCTCTGTTTACAGGGGGGTTCTCTCACCAAGGCACAGTGTTGCACACAGAGCAATACAGCTGTGGGCTGCTAATCTTTTGTACAGATAACCTGTTCGATTTAGGGGAGTTGTTCATTCCCTGGTTTCTCTCGCATAAACCCTGAGCCCCATGGAGAATGTGTAAGCGCCACATATACGTGTTCTGTTAGAGATGACTCCTGCAGTTTTCTGGTTGAAAGAATGTGGGAGCAATTTCCTGGACTACATATTAAATACGTAATGTGCACACCTCTGAGTTGTTTCCTCCTTCAAATTTTTATCCAGTATTCTTGGCATTGTTGGGGAAAACTAGGGATAAAATAGTTCCAGACTGTGGAAATGCAGGGTCTTGTGGATCTGGCTTTAGTGCAACTGTCATACTGGAATAGTAGTTTATACAAGAGAGGGAAGGAAGATAATTTCTTTGGGATACAGGAGAGACAATTGCAAATAGAATGTATTCCTTTGTAGTCTAGTCTTTCCCAATGGTATGTTTTAATTATATGGAATATATCCACATTTCATCGATACAGTAGTTTTCCTTTTTCTAATATTTGTGATGCAGGTTCATATTTTGATGCTGTAGATCTATTTTGGTTCTCTTACTGGGAATAGCCTGGTGCTTCCTCCTTTTCCTTTCTCTTTCCTGTCCTCCCCTTCATCCCCCCTCCCTTTTCCCCTTTTTCAAAGCTGTGAAGAAAGTGCTGGATTTACTATCATTCAGTGTTCAAGGTCTCAAGATCTTCAGTCACATACAGCAAGCTAATATACATGTTAAATACAGGAAACTTATTTTTTTAATAAAATGTGACGTTAATAGAAAAAACCCTACAGAATTAAGAATGAGTTATTTAAAACCTTCCTGACTTGGTTTAACAAGCTCACTACTGCATGTGCTTGGTAAGTGTTTTTTATTAACATGATGGTGGGCAATGCTGCAGTGTTTTGCAATATTAACAAGTTTTACCAGTGCCTTTTCTGAATCAGATTTGTTCAATGGAAGTTAGTAGGGTGGGGACTAGATAAGTTTATTTAATAATTACATGACAACACTTGCACTCTATGGATAAAGTATACATTGTATATTTCTTTAGACCATTTAGGTTTACAAGTATTTTAAGAGTAGCCTGACTTCGTTCTGCAGTGTAAGGGATCAGATGGCCACCTAATTAAATGTATCTGTTTGTATTGTTTTTCAGGTTGGGTAGAATAACAGTTAAGAATTCTTACTAAGGTTTTAGATTGCTTAGCATAAAAAATGCATGTACTTGTGCACATTTGCAGGATAGCTGCAAAAGCAAAGAGACATCTAAGTAGTCCCTTGTGACATTTCTATTTTTCCTGCTGAGAAACTGAGCACACTCTTTAAAGACCAGAGACTTCAAACAGAAGTGATTTTTGAGGTTGCACTACATTCTTGTCTTGGAAGAATCTGACTTCCAAACATTCGGTAAAGAGGGAAAAATCAAGTGAGCTTTATTAGCAAGATGAGAAAACGATGCTATTGATTTTCTTCTTTTTTTTTTTTTTTTTTTTATGTCTTACATAGCAAATGAGTAAAGCAGAATATGTATTACTTTTCATTTCTATTAATATAGTACCTCTGGAAACTGAAATACTAGACTTCTCTTACAAACAAACAACAGCAATTTCCTTAATTTAGTGATTCATTTTTTTCCCTTCAGATTTTTAAATAGAATGTATTTTTGGTCTCTGGTTAAAGCTTTACGTTAATAACATGACACTTGTATTTTAGCATATGAACAGAAGTAGGTATAAAGATGCTTGTTCTTTGCAGTTCTGATTCTTGGGAATGATGAGAGGTACTGCAGTCTGGATAAAGATATTATTTTTATTTTGGTACAACGCTTCTTTCAACAGTCTTAGTGCTGCATGCTCAGTACTGAAGACCCTCTGTGCACTGATTTGGGTTCACAAAGGTACTTCTCCCAGTTTTTTTACTTTCCCCATCTACGTCTGGAAATCAAAGGGGAGCTGATGTTACAAACCACTCTTTGAAACAGTAAGAGTGAGGCAACAGCCATTTTACTTACCTTTCACCATATTTTTGAAGTAAATCCTTTCTGCTTAACTCAGTAATGCCAGCTCAAAGATGTGATGAAAGGTGTCTGTTTTGTAGGCTCCAGTCTGGTTAAGGGAGGATGTAATCTGGAAGGCGATTGTTCTCTAAGTTGTGGTCTGTTGTAGTTTTCAGATAGGCTTGATTTTGCTTGTTTTTAACAAATTTGCATTTGGAGTTGTGCAGCCCTGTGGTTGCAAAAGGAAACTGGGTAATGTACACCATTCCTTAGGGATTCCTTACTCAGTTGTGAGAGTAATTGCTAGCCACAACCTAGATTCAAACAGCCAGGCTGTTTCTTTGCTAGGTTTTTTTCCCATTTGTTTGTTTGTTTTCCTTAGGTTTTTTTTTTCCTGTGAGACTCATAGTTGATGTTCCTGAGGGAGAGTAAGCAGTGCTATTTGCAATGCGTGATACTTAAATAAGCTATGTTCATGCATGAATATATGTGAACAGAGGGTTATTTGGATTTAAAAGTATCCAATTTCGAGTAAATGAGACAGACTTGACTTACCTGCCTTTTTTATTTTTGTCTTCCCTCCTTTCTTAGTTGTTAATGCTTGTTGGTTATTATCTTACTCTCTACAGTTCTTTGGGGTATGACTTTACCCAAGCAATCATCAAGTAAGTAGTTCAGCAGTGGGAGGAAAGAAAACTTAAGAATTTTTAAATAAAAAATTCTCGTATATCTGCAGCAGTAGGGCTGAATGTGCTTTATAAATAGATGGTTTATTTTAATAGAATAATCAAACCCACACAGTACATCTGTCCATTTGCACAGTGTCATAATTTTAGATGATACTTAAAAGTTCCATTTTCAGGACCAGGTTCTCTTCTACTGTAAGCTGGCTGCATAAGGTAATGGGAACCAGACCAGTTTGATTCAGCTGAGTATTTGTTCCCCATAAGCTGTGAAGATCCACTTAGAGGAAAAGCACTGCACTTTGGCCCGCCTGAGCTTCCTGCATGTAGAGTCTGTGTAGACTCTGGCCTAAACACCCAGAGATTAAAAAATGTTAGATTTCCTCAGTGGCGTAACTTACGGAAATTTAGCAACTATTTACAAAAAGCTATATCTGTTTAAACATATTCCTAAGTTTAGGAACTTAGTTTACTTTTGCACATACACTGATGTCAACTAAATATACTTTAACTAAAGACACTGATGCTGTCTCACAGCAGTAGTTTGCAAACTGTTAGCAAACCTCTACCCTCATTGTCCTCCAGATGTAACTATTTAAAACAAGCTCTGTGGCAGTGTCTGTTGACATCAGGCTTCTCCGTCCTAACACAAATTTTGAAAAACTAGTGTGTTCCCCTGTCTTGGTTTTGGAGACAAAACTTCAGGAGGAAATACTCCAGAATGAGTGTCTCTTCCGAAGGGGAAGGGGCCTCCCCTTTTCCTCCACCTAAGACAAGTGGGTCACAAGAAGTGAAAGTGGAAAAAAACCAAAAAAACCTGTTTATTAACACACAAACAAAACAGGGTAGAACAGAATAAAAAAACCCCCTCAAAATACAACAAATGCCCAGAGATGGAACAGACACATGTCTCAGACCAGCCGGGGCAACCCCCACAGGCTCCGTGGACTGGCGAGGAGGGAAGGGAGGCAGTGAGGCAAGGGGAAGGAAAGGGAAAAAAAACACAAGAAAAACCAACAGAACCTTTCTCCCAGTAGCCATAACACAAACCCAGAGAGCAGCCCAGCGCTCCTGGCGCCCTCCCTGCCGAGCCCCAGAGCCCCCGAGCCGCTGGGCTGAGCCGTCACACTGCCCCGTACCCGGGTCCATCTTAAAGGCACAGCGTCCTTGGGCACTGAGTTAAGGAATAAAGCGGCTTCATAACGTCACCTCGGGACATTCCCGTATCTTTACGTGTATGTAAGAAAGGTGGTGGTAGCCTGGACAGGGACATTACTATACATTGGACCAAACCTATGACATTCATTACAGGAACTCTCAGGAAATACTTTGGAATTTCAAGTTTCTAGGATCTAAAGATTTAGGAATGGTTTGGGTTGGAAGGCACTTAAAGATCATCTCGTTCTGATGCCTTTTCCTGGTCTTAAAATCAAGAATCAAAACACAGAAGGGAAGAAGGGATTTTACCTCTGTATTTATTTTAAGGATCCTTAGGCGCACACGTCTAGGTTGAATGCACCAAAATGCACACCACAATGCACACACACGATAGATTGGGGGCATATATATATATAACCTTATAGGTCTTACTAATTAGCATATCTAACAACGATTCCCCAATGAGAGGCTCAAGTGAGCCCCCCTCCCCAAGGAACCTTCCCCTGGATGGTTCTATCTTGGTTTACAGAATGTGTTCTGGAGAGGACCTTGGGGTCTGGGGCACACTGATCCCTAGCTAGGAAGCTTCTAAAATGTTTAGTCTCCCAGCTTTACAAATAAGTCTAAGAATGTCGGCTAAAAAACACTAAGAATACAGAAGTTCTAAAAAGGTGTATAAAAGAAAAGGCAAAAAATCATCATGGCATCAGTTCCAACCCTGCTGCTGTGGGCAAGGACACCTCCCACTAGACCAGCTCAGAGACCCATCCAACCTGGCCTTGATGAATGCACTGTTTATGTAGCAGACTGAAAACTGTAATTATTTTAGTTATAGAGAATTTCTTACTTGCATCTTCAGGCCAGAAAATTTATTTTATACTATACATCAGTAATATGCCAGATAGTGTGTCAATTCTGTAATACAAAAAGTCAGACAGGTTAACACCAAAAGAGCTCTATTACAATATGGCACTTTTCTCACAGAAAATGGCACTAAATAAGTCATAAATTGTACTGGAATGCAAACAAATGTAGTATGTTTCTTACTTAATGTTCCTCAGTCCTGAAACTGAATCTGCTTTGTAAACAGTATTGTAATAATATCTCCACATTACAAAAGGGCATTAAAAGGCCGTGAGAAGTCGCACAGCTTCCTCCCATCCTATAAAACCAGTGAAATTTCTAGACTTCAAGCAAAATTTGGACTGCAAATGAATGTTTAGATTCCCAAATTAAGAAAACATTTTTAAGCAAATGTCTGTAACAATGTGTTGAATGTGTTTGTATGGACAGTTACAATGCAATATTTAATTAAAATGTCAGATAGCTTTTTTTATTTCTTTTTCTTTCGTGGAAGCCAGGTCTTTGTTTTGCAAGGACAGTGTTCCGTGAATGAAGAATATATTAACTAATTTTTTGCACTACACCTTACGGTATGGTCTTTTTGTGAGTTTTTCATTCTGCTGTCAGTTATTTTCTATCTTTTGTACATGGTTAATGAATTTGAATGCAGTATAGTTAGCCTGTTTTCTGACTTGCTTTCTTGCTTGCATGCCTGTGTCTTGGTTGTCTGTGTAAAGCAAGTAAGTTTGTGGAGTCAGCGGAGGTTCCCTTTTTCATAGGGACATTGTTGAATACAAATAGTTTTTTGAGATTTTTTTCAGGCCAGTTAGATGCTAGGTGGGGTGAACCAGGCTTCGCTCTTATTTTGTCCAGTCAGAGTTGCTCCACGTCATTGTCTCCATATTGCAAGTAGAGTGCTGGAGTTCAGGGAAAGATGTCAAAAGCATTTTAGTTTAACTAAGTTAAGCTACTCTGAACTGCTGAAATTCATGCTTCAGCTACTCTCACTTGTGAGCATTGAAAAGTAAGCTTAAAAAGATGCTTGTGGTTTACATAGCTACTTGAAAGAAACCAGTTTTGTGGTTAGAACTGTTTGCCTAGACTGAAATTCTATGGACCTGAGATTTATCCGAAGCCAACATTGAAGTGAGTGTTTAATTCTGTCTTCCAATTTTTGTTCTGTTCTTTACACAGTGAAGTGCTTTCAACTGTATTTATATAGAGCTGGTTTTTGACTGCTCTGGGTTTGCAAACTGGCAAATCTGACCCTAAACATCTCACATTGGGGACCCGAAAATAAGAACATAGCTAATGACAGCTGGAAAATATTTGTAAGCAACTTGCCAAATGGATAATTTTCCTGTAGCAATAGGTCATGTACTCATGTTTGAAAACCAGTATTTAGATGATTAAAAAAATACTTTTTTCATTACATTCTCATGAATAGAAATCATATAGCTCGTAGTTGTCTTTACTGTGAAATTTTAAGCTCTCTAAATACTGACTTAGCATCTGTTGAGAGAACTGGTATCTGAAGAAAGCATTATATGCAATCACGTAGAAGCTTGTACATGAAAGTGGACTAAATTAAGACTCCTTGTACAATTTAAAAATTTTTGCATGCTTCCTACCTTCTTTGTGCTTATGTTTGTCTTGTTTAATGTGTATTTTGCATTGTGCACACTTTGGTTTATCTGACTTCCATTGTCAGTATATGATGGTCACACAGAACTATTTCCACAGTTCTCGTTTCTGTTACTCCATAAGCGGTCATAGTGTGTTGTCATTTTCTTGCTTACTTAGATGAAAACGCGTGAGGGGAGAACTTGTTCTGGTGGTTGTTGCAGATTTTACCCAAGCACCATTTGTCCCTTGCTGTTTTCCATCCTTCCAAGCCCCTGATGAGATCCCTTGTGTACTGGTTCTTCTCCCAGTCTGTCTTGGCTCTTACTGTCTGTTAATCTTTCATCATGTCTCTAAGCTCAGTTCTTCAATGTACACTCCATAAAAATGGCCACTGCTAGCTTTTTCCCTATATGATCCTGTGTTGCCAACTTCATCAGCAGAGAAGCTGAGGAAGTATGGGCTGGATGAGCAGGTAGGGAGACGTATTTAGTAAGAGCTGAACATCTGATCCATGGTACAGTATCTGGCTGGAGGCTGGTAACAAACTGACCAGAGGCAATGGACACTAACCAAAACACAAGAGGCTTTCTCTGAGCATCAGAGAAAACTTTTTTACTGTGAGGATGACCAAGCACTGGCATGAATGGCCCCAAGAAGCTGTGGAATCTCCATCCTTGGAGATACTCAAAAGCTGTCTGGACACGGTCCTGGGCAGCTGGCTCTAAGTGTCCCTGCTTGAGCAGGGGGTTGGACCAGATGACCTCCAGAGGTCCCTTCTGACTTCGGCCACTCTGTGATTCTGTGAGCGTGCTCTGAGTTCCTGTACTTGGTGTGACACCTGGCTGACACTGCTGCAGTGGGAGTGCTGCAGTTCCAGGTGTGCTGTTCTGAGAATGAAGCTACAGGGTCAAGGCCAGCCCACAGCTGACACTCATCAGAAGTTCACAGCTTCACTACATTTGGTTGCATTTCAAGACTGTTGGCAAAAGGCACATCTCTGGCATAAAACACAACTTGCTTGGCAAATTTAAAAGTATGCTACAAGTCTCTAGGCAACTTTATTAGAAAGTATAATCCATGTTCCTGTTCTTTAACAGTGTGAGCAGAACCATTTTAGCTAGCATTCAATTTGCAGCAAATACCTAATTTGGAAAACTGTAAACTGGGCAGCCAAAGGTTAGTGGAGGTATTATAAGCAACTGAAAGCAAAACGCAGCAGTTTTTGATACCCGCTATTTTTCTGGAATAATTTGAGTAGTAGTGCAATTCCTAGAACTGTTTGTGAATAGATAGGTGATTCAGATTTTTAGCACATTAAGTAACTGAGTCAGAGCTGGACAATTTGGCATTCTCTGGGCCAAATAAGCATGCTAGGAGAGAACATCATGCTACAGTGAGTGTTTAAGTTCTCGGTGAAGTCTGCCTTATCTTGCACTTAAAGTCCTACCAGAAGGGGTTGAAGAGCTGGGGGTGGAATTTACATGTGGGTGTAAAACCCAGCTCAAGGGCTGCTCACCAGCAGGAAAGCACTCATGATGAGGTTTAAGATAATCTAGTTATCCCACATATGGGAAGGGTATGGGGAAGCAACTTGAGTCTGTCTGTGCTTTTGGTAGTGTTCAAGTGCATGTGTAACTGTGCTGCAAAGGAATAGAGAGAGCTGAAACAATGTGCTGCTTTGGCAGCCTATTTTTCTGGCAAAAGAGCATTATTCCTTCATACAGTAATCAGTGGTCCCCCAGCAAGTTTGTTGAGTGGTTTGCCCAGATGGATAGCAACAACAGAGTTCACATCTTTGAAAGTGGATTTATTCAACAAGCAATGTAAATTAAACTCTCTCTGTTCTGTATAATAACCCCACAGTGATAAGTGAAGGCCAGACAGGAGGGAGGTGCCTGCAAGAGCTTTGCATTCCTACCTCAGCAGCATTAGTAATCTTCCTTTTCAGCATTTTTCTCGTGTATATTTTTTCTTCTTGCTTCTTACATCAACGTGAAGCTAAGAATTGTGAATTAGGTTATTGCCAGACCTCCTCTGGTCCCTGCCGAAAGCTGTGTTAGAATTTCAAGGGGATTACTTATCTGTCATAAACTTTTCTTTCCCAAGACTAGCTCAAAAACTAAAGTTAAAAATGCCTAACATGAACAGTCTGAAATGGGATGGAAAAAAAGTCCTCAAGGTATGTTTAACAGAACATAATTGTTCAGGAACAGACTAGATGAACAGTGGCTTTTACAGAAAGATTTACAAATTAGTTAATAACCCCATACAATTCCCTTTGCTAAGTGTGAGAAGCTCTCAGTACCCTGACCTCAGTACTGAATCCATACATAAAGTTCATTTAACTGCAGGTGAGTAGCCCCTGCTCCATGAAGGAAGGACAGCCCAATTCCTGACATCCACAGGTTACCTATTTACTGCAGGCTACTTTTGTTTTTCAGATGAGCCTGTGGTTATTTTATTGACACCTGCTGTTCATCACCAAAAAGGAATTCCATATAGGTGATCACAGAGTGCATCAAGGGAGAGTGGGGGCAGGAAGCTAACATTTAAAAAAGCCAACCCTATGGTAATTGCTATTGTGTGTTATCTGTGTGGCTTTTCCTGGGTACTCCTTCCTACACTAGAGCTCCTCCCTGTCCTCCAGATGATGTATCTAAACCGGTGGGGCCCATTCTCCTTTTAAATATGCATGAGAGTGGGCCCATGATATCTTTGCTGGAGAGAAGCTTCAGCAGAAACAAAAGAAATTCTTTCCCCAGAGACTTGGGGCATGTTGTACCAGGAATGGAATCCATCTGTCTTCAAATACTGGGATGGCTCCAGGAATATCTTCCAGCTACCCTGGGGTACTGTAATCTCATTTTCCTGTCCTCACCATTTGTGTTTATAGAATGAATCCGCTCGCAAAAGTAAAACAAAAGGCAGTGGACTTCAGAAGGATTGCAAGTTCACAAGTCAGGGATTCCCTTTACGTCCCTTCATGCTATTATTTATGCAAGCCTCATTCTCTGGAGCTACCCACAATTCAAAATAATCTATTTGCTTAATTGAATTATCCTTTAAGGAGAAGAAATTGAAAGATGGGGCCAGTCCAAGAGACTTACTCCCAGTTAAAAAACAGCTTCAGCAACCAGTCACATATTGCTAGGGGTGAAAATGTAAAACCATCAACCTTCCTAAACTAACATGCTGTCAAAGAAGAAACTATTCATGAATTGAAATGAAACAGGAAGACTTTAAATAGAAACTCTTACCTTAAAACATAATGTCTAAAATTTTTTGTAACTTGTATGAAGCTGTTGAAATACAGAAGGCCTGTGGAAAAGTTGGAATATTAAAAAAAATTCGGGTGTAGTCAAAATAGATGTTCATGTAAAGTCTGCAGGAAAGAGAAAAAAAAAAGATCATTTCACTACTGTTAAAATTGGAGAATTATGTATGTGCACATAACATTAAGTGAAAGGGAGCAGATAAAATAAGACTTACACATTTATTTCCAGTAAATAATTTACATGATAAGGAAATGAATGGTGTTTATCTAGAGTAAGCCTGCTTGGAAAGAAACCAAAGATTGATCCTAGAAGGAACGTCATCTACTACTGCTAAAATCCCAGCAAATTTTTTTGTTCTTTCCCTGTCTCTGAACATAAGCTGCTAAACCTTGAGCCAGTTAGAAATGTTCTTTTGCAAACATATGAGCAAGCTATTCTTTATCCAGACAAATAATAGATAAATTGTGCTGGCAGCTTCAGTAGCCACATTTGCAAACTCTGCATGGGTAATTCCAAAACTGTTACATAACCAGTGATTTTAGTTTTTATCAGAAACTGATTGTAAAACTTTAAAATAGTTTTTGGGGAGTATCTTAAGTGCTAAACCAGAATACTCAGCTGTTAGGAAACGCCAAGAGTTGATGCTGGCAAGCTGTGAGGCATTTTACTGTGACCACATAACACAGATACAGTGTCATTACCTCACATCCATATACACTTGGAGTTTGCCAAGAAAACTGTGTAAAGTAAATGAACTTCTGGCTTCATATTAAGTCATTGGCTGTGACTTAAGTCAGTGCCCATGGACATTTTAACAGGCAGAACTTTACCCATTACATGTGATGTGTAAAACAGTTGTAGCTATGTGTAATCCACAGGGAAAGCCAGCTAATACCACCATGATTCAAACACAAGCCTGGATAGATGCATACAGTAAAGGCTTGTAATCAATGTCAAACCTGATTTTTCCATGTAATTTTTCATCATAAAATGTGGGGAGAGAAACTGAGCAGTCATGATACTAAACATTTAAGCACAACCATCTCAGGAGTGAAATTTCTAATCATGCAGGTGTGAGAGCCTTTACCTTTTCCTATTTCTTTTGAATAGTCTGAAGTTTGATCCACTGAGTTATACATAAGAATTCACTTTCATTGAAATTTAAGTAGGACATGGTATGATATTCTTTGAAAGGAAAACATATGTAATATCCTCTCGGGGTTTTCTGAGAAGTCACCTGGAGTCCTTTACCTGCTCATCCTTTCAAACTACCATTTGTCAAGGCCAGGCTGGATGGGGTTCTGAGCGGCCTGGTCAAGCAGGTGTCTCTGCCCATGGCAGTGGGGCTGGAACTAAATGATGTTTAAGGTCCCTTCCAACCCAAATCATTCTGTGATTCTATGAATACAGATGTAATATCCTCTCAGGGTTTTCTGAGAAATCCTCTGGGGTGCTTTACCTGCTCATTTTTCCTAACTACCATTCAGCAGCTCTGACAAAATATGGTGGTTCCTACAATTAACACATCTTTTTAAAAGATATCTGGCAACTTTAATGACAAAAGATGTTTACTATCCATAACAACATGCATTCAGATTAAAATGTTCCATTTTAATATCTGGGTGAATGAAGACTCCTTGGACATCTGGAGTATTGTCTGTTCTTTGCAGCAGGGCTACAGGACGTGCCTGTGCATGTCCAATGTCAAACTGTCATACAGCCTTGTATTGTTGATCTTTCTGCCTTTGGGATGCCCATGGAATTCCTGGTAGGCCATCCAGAACACGGCGTTTGCACATTTAAGATGGTGCTAATATAGCTCTGGTTCCTCACAAGAGCCCCCCTTGCTGTGGTGTGCACAGTGTGAGCCTGCCCTGAGCTCAGCAGCGCTGACACGCCACCTCCGTGCATTGCCACTTGCCAAAGGAGGCTTCTCCACTGCTGTCCGCCCCGCCTGGTGCACTGAGGTGTGGGAGGAACAGGGTGATGCCAAAGGCACTCTGCTCTCCCTCCCAGCCTCAAACTGCATCTGTCCTTATACAGCTGTTAAACAAAGACTGGTTGGCAGCTCCAACCCATCTGCACTGTTCCTGGTGTTCTCAAAAGTCTTGGTTAGACTGAAATGACAGAGGTTCATCCAATTTTCCTAGGAATGAAACCAGAAATGCTCTTTACATACAGGCAAGGGGGACAGTAAAACATGTTTTGCCTTGTATTCTCTTTCCACTTTCCCCCCCTCTTTGCTTAGGTTGAAGTTCTTGCACTCAGATTTCACTTGAGAGCTTTCCTGTATTTTCCCTGAAGATTCACAGAACAGATGTTGCTGTGTCTTGGGTTATTTTTAAATTTTCCAGGGAGAAAAGAGGGGAGAGAGTATAGACATGCTTCTTCCGATGAGGGAGAGGCACATCAGAGGGTGGGATAGTGCTCAGCACTGCTTGGATTGTTTACACTGAAAGTATTTTGTTGATCATTTCCTGACATTATATCCTGTTTTTCTAAAGAGGTGGTTTTAGCCAGTCACCAAATTTACATTTTCATTTACTTGTCCATTCACTTTTTTCCCCCCAGATAACAATTATCCTTATCTCTCTCACAAATAAAACTAAGGCTGACCGTACAAAGTACTGTGCTGAAACGTAATGCCAAAGACAAGCTTCCATTCTCTAGAAGTTATACAATGTTTTAATTTGTCCAAGTGAAGATGCAACCATCAAAGTCACCTTGCCACTTTGCAGGCATGTGGAATGTTTTATAAACCAAAACAAGCTCACAGCACATTTCAGGAGTTGTAGGAATGTTAATGTGGACACAGGATTTAACTCCACCCATGCTCTGCCCAGGATGCAGGATTACTCATGCACCTAATGTACTGCCATTTTCCTTCCGTGTGTACATCCACTCTTATCCTTGACAGAACCCCCTGAGTTTCTCTAGGTTCTCCCTAGAGAAGCCCCTGGGATTTCTCTTTGTCCTCTAAAAGAGGCCAAGGCATTGTTATGACTATCTCATCTACATGGGCAGCTATGGCTGGAATAAATTTGTGTAAATTATTTATTAGCTAATGGCTGTACCCACAATGTCCCTGGTGTTGTCCAAACACTCAAAAAGGATGCAGTGAAGCACACCCTGCTTAAAGAAAGGTAGCTAGGGCTGCAAAATCAAGGAAAACACAAGATTTTGATGTATTGTTTGTTTGTCAGCAAAATACGTAGGAATGAACCATCAGGTGGAGAACAAGGAGGCTTTGCACATACAGTCGGGGTCATTGTGCTACTCATGAACTATTGTGTGGAGAGAAGCACAGCGCTATGGGAAAGCTGACAAACCAGCTGGCGACGCTAGGAATGAATCGTGGTAAAGCCAAGGGACAGGGAAGCGACGCAAAGCTGCCGCACGGGAGGGGTGGTTGTGGGGTAGCATCAGCGGTGTGACAGCCTGGCTGAGCATGATGCAATGCCGTCCAGTTGGGCCACTCTCCCCAAGCCATAGCAGCGCACCAGCCACAGGGACAAATAGCTGGGCGTAGGCACATGCCAGGGAAATCCCGCAGAGCCGAGGCTGGCCCTGGGCTGCCTTGCAGGAGGTACAGGGGGCGCATGGCTGGGGCAGACGATGCTGTTCTGTATTCAGCAGAGGGTACGACCATCGCTGTTCCCACCCGTGTAACATCCGCCAAGGCAGGACCCTGGGGACGCGACGCGGACAGCACAGGGCCAGGGCCAGGGGGAGCCTGGGGGAGCAACCGGGCTGAAACAGCCTCAGACTTCCAAGGTTTGTGCAGCAGGAGAGCCGCCACCTGCTCGGCACCTTTCTTTATGGCACGATGTTCAGTAAAGACAAAGTCCCCAAAAATAACTCTTTATTGTTGTAATCGCTATATGTAACCCCATTAGTAAAAAATAGAGGAAGAGACCCAACTCGCACAAAATAACCACGGGCCAGCCCCTCAGCACCACCTCTGCTGCGGAGGCCACGGGCTGCGGGCTCGGCGCGCCCGAGGGGCACCGGGGCGGCCCCGCCAAGCAGCCCCTGCGCGGAGGTAAAGCCGGGCCGGCCTCCCCAGCTGCCACCGCCCCCGCCGGAGCTGCCCCCGCCCCCGGCCGGCCCTGTGGCGGTGACGTCCCGGGCCGGGCCGTGCCGTGCCGGGCGGCGGGAGGTGGCGCAGAGCAGCGCAGCAGCGGCGGGAGCAGCAGCAGCAGCAGCAGCGGCGGCGGCAGGAGCAGGAGCAGGAGCAGGGCTGGCAGCGAGCGGGGCGCCGAGCGCAGCACCACCGCCTCCATCAGCAGGTAACGACGCGGCCCCTCGGCCTGCGCCGCCCCTCCTCCCCGCGGCGGGAGGCGCCGGCCCTCCGACCCGGCCGCGGCGCTGCCCCTCGGCTGCCCCGCCGCCCTCCCGCCCGGGCAGGTGCGATCGGGGCGGGCGAGGCAAGGGCCGGGCCCGCGGCGGGTGAGCGCTCCCGCCAGCGCACCGCGGGACGGACCTGCCAGAGCCGGGGCTTCCCGGGGAATTGCGGTCAGAATCCCTCTGGGCTGTGCTTTACTTCCTTAAATTAACTGACGTGGGAAATTCTTTCCTTTGTTAGGATTGTTTGGGTTTTTTTAGTGTCCTCTGTGAAATCCCATCCCTGTGGAGTTACAGCTGAGCTCCCTTCCTTGCTTCAGAAACATTTCTGTGCCGGTGGGATTGTCCTTGTCACACCAAATAAAATTTTTACAGCCTTTACTGGCCGAACGCAGTATGACTGGTAGCTCAGTGGAAAAACATCTTCTGGAGTATTTCTGCTTGAAGTACTTTTGCGGGCTGCGGTTTTGGAGAGCAGCGTGTGTCACTGTGATGTACAACTAAAAACCAATATCCCATTCCTGTGACTTGCATTCATTACTGAATAGGAAAACTTAAAAGGGTTCGTCCCCTTAATGGTCTAGAATACGACTTGCAGTGCAGCAAATATATTGTTGGTCCTTGTCTAGTACTTGGTTCTCAGGGTCTGAACTAGTAAATGCCACCAGAGGCCTGTAGGATGGAGCTAGCTGAACTAGTTGATGACTGGTTCTGTAAAAGGATGGTTGTTATCTGTTGTTTCAGCGAATGCTGCTGACTGTCAGCCCTGTTCTTACAAAGGTACAGAGAAGTAGTATGTCGTGACTTGTGCCCTATCGTGCTCCCAGAGGGAACAGACCTTTGAGGCGACCTAATTTCTTACAGTTCAGTTGGCATCTCCGGGCTGCAGGACGGCCTATGGACTGGTTCACAGCAATCTGAGTGCAAAGGTTGGCCAAGGGACTGAGTCTTCCTTCTGTTGCAAGTGTGACAAATTAACAGGGTGGAGATGAACTCATGCGTTAAATGTCATCGGCACTTTTAAACTTTGTTTTTTAGTGAAAAAAAGCTTAACAAAAATGGAAATCTTTTAGTTTTTAAAATCTTCGTTTTGAAAATTTAAAAGTATAAGCAAATCTCTTGCAGTATTTGTTTAAATATAATAAAACTGCTAACACACAAGTTAACTCTTAAATGTATGGTTAATAAAATAACCGCAAAAGAAAGATCTCAGTGTTGTTGAGGTGGGAGAGTAAATATCAGAATTATCAGAGAACAAGTTCCAAACCTTTTAATAACGTAGAAATTAAGATTTAGCTTGACTGTATTTTTACTGGATGTGTTTTTAATGTGTCTAAGTTAATAAACTATTTAGTGAAGGTACAGTTATGCCTTTGACTGTAAAACTATAAAGCCAGCAGTGCAAACATAAAGGCAGTAAACTTTCCTGGGAGGCTGAATAGCTTTCTGAATTAAAACCATGTCAGTATTAGCTTGCAGAAATTCTAAGTTGAACTAATTTCCCCACCCCCATTATTTCTGGTCAGAGTGGGCATTCCTCTATAATCTGCACTAAGTACTGTGTCTTTCAGCCTCCGGCATTGCCATGTGCCTTTGTTTTGATAATGGGTCAGTATTTTGACCCATTAACAATAATGTTCTCATAAGGAAGGTGAAATAGCGCTTCCTTGTGCCTGGTCTGCCAGGGTGGAGAAGGCTTTGTGACCCAATCTAGCCTTTGTATTTTTGTGGTATTTGATAACACTGGTCTGAGGAAAGATTTCAGGTTTTAGAAATTTTGACAGTCATATGAGTGATGTGGCAAAGTTGAGTAGGGACTAACTTTTTATCAGTACAAAATGCGAAAGCATGCGATTAAGCTGGCAGGTTCAAAATGAACGAAAGGGGTGTGGTTTTGGTTTTGACCCAATGTGTGGTTAGTTAAGCTTTGGAAATCCTTTCTGGAGCATGTGGATACGGAAAGTTTACAGGGACTTGAAAAGCAGCAGGACAAATTAATGGAAGAAAAATCCACTAAGGCTGACTTGTGCAGGGTACTTCAGGTAGCTCAGGGGGTCACCAAGGTGAGCATGGAGCCAGGGACAATAGACTGGGAAAGTACCGTCAATTATTTATCGAATTTTTATATTAATTTCAAGCACTGACATAGTGCAGACAGCAGACCCAGTAGGGCTGCTCTTAGGAAAATTGTTCATTTGAAGTAAGTGTTTGAGAACAGCTGAACCAAAGGGACCACATCTAGAGATAGCAACTCTAGGTGATAATTCTCAGGAAATGATTATGAGTCACCATCAAACTGGAAGTCAGTTTAAGCGGTGCCTAGGGCAGTTCTGGTACCTTTGTACTTGTTGTTATTGATGTCTTTGATCAATAGAATTAGCACAAAATCTAAAGGAGACTGAGCAGGGCTTTCAGACTGTGTTTTTGATGCTCTGCTTTGGAGGACAAGAGGTTTTTGATAAGTTTGAAGGCAGTAAATGAGTACAAGATACTGTTTTCTGGAAGAAGATAGCATAATGCAGATGGGTAAAGTTGACTTGGCAGCAGTGCCGTGGAAGCAGATCTGAGGGTTATGTGGGATTGCAAGAAGCATAGGGATGCAGTACTGCTGAAGTTCAGAATTTAGCTTTATGTACTAGTGCAGCTTAAGTTAACAGAATAATGTGTCCAGTTTTGGCCACAGCCTGTTAAGAAAGATAAGTTCCAATGTTTCCATCTACCAGAAATGGTCATCAGGGTTTAGGAAGGTTTTGGAAAACGTATCTGCAGAGACTGTGTTTGGAAAGTGTGTTCCACAAAGGCTATACAAGCTCATTTTCAGCAGAAAGAGGAGGTAAGATGATGGGACAGGAAGATTCTACAGTCTTAAAATTAGTGAGAAGTGGTCTGTGTTCTTCTGTCAGTGACTGTATCGAAAAAGATGAAAGTAGTTTGCACCAAAGACTTGATGGAAGTTCTTAAAATCTGTTATGCCTTAGGGAAAACTGAAAGAAACTGAGGTTGTGCAATCTCATTTCTGTGAAGGTTTTTGAAAGTCAAATAGGACTTGTGTTAAAGATATATTAAAAACATTTCTCAAAACTGTTTTACTTGTTCTCACGCAGGGGCTTGAGCTTGATGATTTCTTCAGGTGCTGTTTGTATTCGGGCTTGAGTTTATGTGGAAAAAAGTAATTTCAGTCTTCAAACAATGCACAGTTTCTGTGATAAAGTCCTAGAATCTTTCAGTTGCTGGTCATCTCATGTTACAGCTTAATGCATTTGGTTTTAAAATAATTAGTGTTGAGGCAAACTACTGCATTTGACAGCAAAATGTTGTGGTTTAGGAGTATAGCCTGTAACACTGTAGGAAATGTAGGTGTAGGACCATACTGTGATTTAAACCAGGAAAATCAGAGGGATAAAAAACCTGAGGTATTCATCATCTACTGTAGAATATACTGTGTGTGGCTTCATAACTTGTGTCCTAGTGTTACAGCATCTTTGGGTCTGAAACACTTTTAGAAAGGACTTTCTAAAGTCCTTACTAAAAAAAAATGCCAAATATCGTATGTTTCTCATTTTGTTTCTGCTTTTTAAAATATGCACAGGCATTTTAAAATGGCAACATTTTAACATAGCTTGCCATCTGTTTAAGTTTCTACTTTGTTATTTCTTGGAATGACTGTGTTAAGTTTGTAGTAAATACTAGTGACAGTGACTTGTATTTCTGAAGTATTGATAGATGCTGTATCAATATAAAAAACACATAGGAAAAATGTAGTTTTTGAACTGATGGCTGTGGATAAATCTTCCCCTCCCCCCAAAAAAAATCCCAATAAAACCAGCAGTTTTGCAAAGCTGAATGTGAAGCATCAGCAGCCTTCGTAGATTTTTCGAAGGCTCTGATGTCAAGAAAAGGACCAATAAATCCATGGGCACTTTAGTCTCTGGTAGAATGACTTCTGTAAGTAATGACCATACAGAGTTAATATACGTATTTAACTGGGGAGAGCATGCTGAAACTCTTTTGATAAGTGACCATCTTAGAATGCCTATTCAGAAAAACTGATTTAGCCAAAGCAAGTTCTTGCTTTTTTGTTGTTGTTGAGCTGTGCACAGAAATGGAGCAGGGGGTGATGAGGCTGAGGAGGACTTGTTCAGTTTGGTCCTGCCGCTCCAAGGCAAAGCCTCTTGCCATCTGGCAACAGCATAGCCTGGCCTTACACAGGTGGTTTGGGACTCCCTGCTGCATGCTGGCTTTTTCCTGCTGAAAAGGGAGTTGCAGCCAGATGACATTTAACCTGCAGACACGGTGCTGGCTGCAGCTCCTGTAGGCGTGTGCAAGCTCTGTGAGCTAAATTGCAGCTACTGTCAGTAGCAGGGCATGCATGAACGCTTAAGTGTGGGTTGGTATCTGGCTGCTGTGGCTGTGCTGCAAGTCATACCCAGGCATTGTGTCACTCCTGAAGCACTTCTGTCAAGCCAAGGGACCTTCGTCAATGCTTCTCCTCGCTCTGCAAGTGTGTGGATGAAGGGCAGTTTCTGCTTGCTCCAGGGAACGAGAGACGGATGAGGCATCTGGTATTAAACTTCACTTTTTGTATGCACAGCTTGCAGCGCTGCTGCTGTGAGGAATGTGGCCGGTCTCCAAACTGGGATCTGGTCCTGGCGGTGCTGAATGGAGGTGTCATGAGCACTGTCAGAACTGGGGTGGCCACATCTGTATGTACATCTTTTGGGGCTTGATCAGAGAAATTAAAAGAGAAATTCTCAGTCTTGAGCTGAAAGTCTGAATGAACCCTGGATTTATAAATGCTCAACAGAAGGCCTTATTTATTTATCACAAAAGAAAACTTTTTTTTTCTTTTTTAAGCAACATCTTATAAGAGAGCTTGCTGAATTTATTTTGCAAAGGTAGGTAGACAATTGAATTAAGAGTATTATTTACATATTTCATGAGCAAATTTGTTTTTCTTGTAATTAACAAGACTTAGCACACTGATTTGAAATTTGTGGAAAAAAAAAAGAGAAGTGTAGAGAATTTAACAAAGCCAGTTGTTCACAAAAATCTCTTCAATATTAGCAAGATCTCTGGCTGTATTTTACAAAAATAGCAGCAACTTTCTGAATTATATCTAAATGTTTCTATGGATCCTTCAGGCCTAAGCTGAAGCCATGGAAATATTGTTGCTTTTTGCATTTTGAGCAAGTTCAGGTTGTGATTTGTATGATCCAGAGCTCCATCCCTCTCATCTGCTATATTGTCTTTGTTGCCATGCACTCAGCAAGGTTTTGATCATGTCAGGTGCATTCTCAGTGTTCCAGATCCAAAGGAGCCAGCTATAAGGTGATACTGCAGTAGCCATGTTTAGGAAGAAGCTGTCTGTGGGAGGACAGCATGTCCTTCTCCAGTCTTTAGGTGTGACCTGTGAAGGAGGACACCCCTTCTATGTTCACATCTGTGCTTCACTCTTTCCTGATTTCTTCAAGTGCAGCCCATCACAGCTGCTCTGTAGTGGGGGAATTGATAGCAATAAAACTCTTTCACAAAGTCCTGCATGCACAGTGATAGACAGTTTTGCTGTGTCTCCTTTTGTCTTGTCTGGGTGAGCGCTGTGTGCAGGCACACCAAACCTGCTTATCGTGGCACTCTGCTTGTTTTAGGGGAGGCACTGGAGAGTTTTGGGGAAGGGATGCTCTGTAGCTGCTCATCCAATTCAAGGTTTAACAGTATGCGGTAACCTCTTGTGCTGTTGGCCTTGCTTACATACTGCAAAGTTTCCAGGTCAGGGAGCAGAGCATTCAGGAATGAAGAATCTGACAAACATTTTTGATGATTTCAATTTTAACAATTCTGTTGGGCTGTAGTTTTGTGAGCAGTTGGTCTGAGGTAATTGCCTGCTGGACCCTGAAAAGAGGAAATCTTAATGGCTGCATCTTCTGCGCCCTTCCCAGCAGTGTGGATGGTCATGGGGCTCCTTCACACTCCAGTGCAAACTGCTGGCTCTGCAGAAAGCAACAAATCCCATCACCTTTCTTTTTTCCATATCCATGCTGCAGAGGTTGAGCAGCAGAGATGAGGGGAGGCAGATGAGGGGTGATAAGTCATTGCCGTTCAGCTCACCCTCTCTCAGGAAGCCACATTTTTTGCAGTCTCTTAGACCTGTGTAACCTTCATTGCCTCTACCAAAAGTTAGAAAAATACCTCCAGAGCCCTTTGCAGAGAGAAATATAGAAGTAAAGAGTATATGTAGGGAATTTAATAGAACTGTAGAATCACAGAATGGCCTGGATCGGAAAAGACCCTAAAGATGATCTAGTTCCAACCCCCTGCTGTGGGCAGGGACACTGCGGCGCAGTCACGCACAAGGACAGAGCCATAGAGTAGGATGGGAGAGGATTGTAAAAGATCATGGACTTCAGAGGGCCCTAGGGTAATATGGACTTTTATTACTGTGTAAAGATAAAAACACTTGGGTTTAGTACATGTGGTGGTTTTGGGGGTGAGAATGAGTTTATTTTGTGGCTTTGGGGGTTTTTTTTTTTTTTTTTGTATTTGTTACCTGGAATCTTTTAAAAAGATAGGAAAACTGATGATATAAATCATTGTCTCATTTTCTAGGCTCCTATTGAGTTATTTGTCAGTGTTTGCTGATTGCTTTAAAGCTGTGGCAGTGTTCATGCAAGCAGTCTTTATGGCAGGTGCTTGTGTACACAAATGGCATTCTGCAGAGCATCTCTGAGAGTATCTCTGCTGTACAGCAAGGAGTGTTACTTATGTGGATACGCCAGGAATGATGCTGTTTCTCCTTCTCTCATACTTGTTGGCTTGCTTTTCAATGGCTGTGCTGTTGGGCCTTTTAGTCCTCTTATGATTTTTTTTTTCCAAAATAGAACCTCTAATGGTTTTTACAGATTTTAGTAGCTGATCTTTTGGCTGTGGTTAAGAGCATTGCTTCAGATTTCAAAGTTCTTGGGAACTAGAAGAGAGATGGGCTGTTGCGTTGAATTGGAGCTGTTGGGAACAAAGCACTCCTGTTTCTTCTGTACACTGGCAGTTTTGCAGATGGTGGGATGATCTCTGTCTTCGGTTGTCAGCCTATTACAGTACTCTTCCATCTTCTCAGCTGAAATTAGTTCTGGTCAGACACTCAATCTTGGATTATTTAGACCTTGAGATAGTGTTTGGTTTACTGCATGAATGTCCTCTATTAAATTTTTTTTTCTTTGGGTGTTTGGACATGCACTTTCTCAAAAGTTTTACACCTTAAAATTCATTCTTGCATAAATTATCTAAAAAAAATTCTAAGTTTTGTTTAGGGGAAGGATGTTTTTTGAAATACCTTTTGTGTCATACTCTGATGGTAATCTGAAACAAATTTTAGATCTTGTTTTATGTTTTGCTGTAAAGTTCTACATCCTTTCAAAGGAAAAAGATTATTTCTTACTAATCCAGGGAGAAGAATCTTAGCCATGAAGTTTCTTAGTCTTTTATCATGCTGTACAAGTCATGTCTTGCTCAAAAGGTCAACACCCACAGAACATGTTTTTTTACAGTTCAATGGTCTAAGTAGCTGCTTTTCTTGTGGCCGTAGGAATCTTTCCTATTGTCAGTGAACATGCAGTCTTTTGATGATATGACATCTGATGCTATGGGTATTTCTGGGTTACACACTAAATTATATATATTCAACACTAAAGCAGCAATGATAAACATAAATAATGTGTTGACCATATACTCTTAAAGATTATTCTCTTTCAGTTTAAATCCTTGCAGCTTTTTCCAGTTTTGCATACATGTATGTATTTTTGTAAAATATTACATCAGATTTCTTTTAACTTTGAACTGAAAATAGCTTATTTTAGCAAGTGTTGGAGTTTAGCTTCTTTGTTTTTGTTGCTACAGAGTTCTGTGTCTGTTCATGTAGTAGTCAGCCTAGAGGGGTTATAATATGTAAAGTTGGTTCATAGACTTATTTTAAATTGCCCTTTGCAGCTTCTGTTAGTCTGGGATCAGTTATTGATCTCTTCAGAAGGAAAAAAAAAATTATGCCTTAAAAAAATACAGTTCTATTACTTCCTGATTTTTTAATTTTTTTTGTTGTTTTTTAATAAAAGCTTGGGATTTCGAGTGAGTAATAAGTACTGACTGCCTGAGTACATAGGATGGAAGTGGAAATTTATATGGTTAAAAAACCCAAACCAGCTGTTTGAGATGAGTTGTTTTCAGTATTAATCCTGGTCTCTTTACAAATCCCTTTGGGAGAGAAGAGGGCAGACAAAAGGCACTTCATGTCACTGGCTGTTTACTGAGTGACTCTGCTGCTTTCGCCCTAGGATGGAGGTAGAACCAGGGGAGCAGGAGACTACTGGGAAGAGGAAGAGTATTTTGAGGTGAGCTGCTACTTGAAAAACAAGTGAACGCTGAAGGGTGATGCCAAGGTGGGAAAGTCTGAGGAGCCGAGAGGACCAAAGGGATCCCAGCAAGTGGAAACACTTGAAGATTGTAGCAGAAGAAAAATGCTATTTTGACTGCTTTAATGTAAAACTGGTTAGCATCAGGGGCTGCCCTTCCTACCATGCCTGGGCAGGACTTTGAAGCCATGTTTTCCTCATCGAATGGAAGATGCTGCCTGATGTCTGTACATGTCCAGGCACTGACCCTGGGTGTGCCTGCTGTGGGTGTAAGGCCATGAGGCCTTGCAATTTGGGTAAAGTATTTCACCCCAAGACAGGTAAAGATTTTGGAGTGACTTCTGAAGGTGTGCAAAGGTGTGGTTAGTGGTAATTAATGAAAGCTAATTGGCTTATGTTTTTCTAGGACTCAGCATGTGCTCTCTAGCAGCCTCTCATTTCCATTGGTCATCTTGTTGGAAATGTCCAAGAAGTTTTTAGGGGATCCAGGTAAGACAGGAGCCTTCTCAAAAGGAGCTGTTAGTTCCTCCACTGTACATACTTAAGGGAGAAATTTGAATGGGCAAGATGCAGCTGTGTGTGAGGCTGCTGTACCTTTGTTTTGTGCAGTTTGATCAGCTGCTTCATTTTAAATTCGTGGCCTAATTTTGTGAGGAACATCTTAGAGGCAGGCAAACCCACAAAACTAACCGATAATCTCCAGTCTGACAATGAAGGAGGCACATCAGTGTGATAAAGAGGACTCTTCCCACACATTTAATTTTATTTGTTTCAGGCCTTTGTGTAAGGAAAAGCTGTGTAACTCACACATGCAAAGACAGAGGAGAACTGAGTTGAATGTGAAGTAATAGCCATATTTTCAGAAAAAAATCAATTTTATGTTGTGAGAAATTAGCCTAGTAATATTAGCAAGCATTTAAACAATGATTGGTGGGGGTGCTATTTATTTTTGAAGTTTGTGTTTTAGCAGACTTCAAGTTGCTACTGTTGAAAAACAAGGGTGTTTTTTTTCCTTTTTTCTGACAAATCACCACTTCCCTCAAGCATCTCCTGCAAGTGTTCAGACTATGCTGTATTTCTAATATAAGCTAAAAGCTTGTAATAGTACCCAGGGAAGTAAAGAAAAATTATTGTACCTTCTCTATTATTACACTGCTGTCAAGGTCTTTGTTTCAATGCTAACAACAAGAAAATGTGGGAGGAAAATGAATGATTTCTAAAAGTCTTCCCGTAGGTGAGGAGCTTTTCCCCTTTTTCAGGTACCAGGCTGTCTTCCGAGGGCTTCCGCCCAGCTGGGACAGGAATGGCATGGTGTGGAGCTTGGGTGCTGCAGGCTGTAGCAAGTAATGGGGATGCAGACCTTGGTTCAGTGATACCACCTCTTTGCACTGTTGCATGTAATGGCAGTCTAATTTTGACCCAGATGCATGGGATAGCATTCATTTGGAGTTCAGCAGAATGTAGAACATAATGAAAGCTCCAGTGTAGGTTGTTAGCATGTCACTGGGATTGCCTTCCTGGGTTGCACCGTGTCTTGCCTGTCATTCATCTGCCTGGATCACTCTATTGCAATCTGGATCCTTGCTAGTGCTTCATGTGCTGATATTTGTTGATGGCTTTACAACGTGTCTTCCTCTGGATCAGACTTTTTTTTTCAGGATCAGCTTCTGCCCTTAAAGAATCCCTGTGTAAGTTATTCCCAGGACACATGCCTTTTTTTTTTTTTTTTTAATTTATGTTACTTCTTCCAGGATATCCTGCCTTTTGTGTTTCACAACTTGCTGGCAATGGGAAGGATTTGCATGGCGTCAGTCCTACAGATGAGCATGCAGCTTCGCATGCTCTTTGTGGGCTGCATATACCAAGACAGGTTGCAAATGGAGTTTGTACAATAGAGCAAGTAAAACTGGCTGCATCAGTATGGTTTTCTGAGGATGAAAGAGATGCTGGTTTTGCTTTACTTATCAGCCAGGCTTGGTGTCTAGTCAAAAGGGTAGTGGAGAGATGCAGGACAGAACATCTGGTAGAAGCAGAATTTGAAGATTGGGAAGAGAGTTTTAATCAAAATCCGTATTTTCTTCTTTGTTTTCTGCCTTCTCTTGTTGAGAATGACCAGTGTCATACCAGTTAGCACTGGATTGGGGATGGCTGTAATTACTTGAAAGCTGTCAGCCTGCAGTTAACCCTGCTCATCAGGCTGAGGTTTGGAGAGTGATGTGGAGGACACATTTGCTGCACGGAACATTCCTCTCACGGCAAGCTTTGCTCATATGTGTGCCCAGCACTGCCTGAGAAGCCCTGCAGTAGAACGTGCTGGCTCTCCATGCGAGTCAGCAGGAAGGAATACTTTCTGTTGTTGCAGGCTATTGTGAGTTGCTGCTCTGCTGGGGATTCCTTTGGCTTTTCACAGTGGTCCTTGCACCAGATGGTAACACACTGAGCTTGTTCTGGGTCAGCAAAGCCCCTTGTCACTGTGCCAAGAGCACTGTCACAGAGAAAGCCCTATGCCTTTTGCCACCTAAAATGCATGTGAATTCACTACATTCCTGAACCAAAGTAGCAGTCAGTCTTCCTGTTTTGAAAAAATGGAAGTGGAGAGAGTACTGTTGCTTTGCGATGAAGATCTGCTTTTCAGGCTAATTTTAGATGCAGCTTAATGTGTAAGGGGGAGGCAGTTTAGAGTAGAAGGGTTCGACAAGGGGAGTAACTACCAGAGGGCTAAAGTTACTAATGCTGTGTTGAGCAGGGTGGTGTAGGCAGAAGCAGCCACATAGGAAAGCATGATCTGGAGCAGTTGCTGCTGAGCTGGGTGCATGCTGGACAGGGGAGGCTGAGCAGATGTGATGCACCTTCCAGGCAGAGCCTTGCTGACTGGCTGGGCTCAGAGCCTGGGCACAGGGCAGGATTAGCACAGCTCCACTGGCAGAATGGGCAGCTCCAGGCCTCCTGCGTTCCCCAAAACAAAAAAGCACTCCAGAGCATTGCAAGGAGTTTTTTAGATGATAGTTTTAATACTAAATGAGAGTTTCTTTCTAGAAAGAACTTTTTTCTTAAAAAAGGCATTTTGAGGCTGAGAGAAAAGATAAACTAAGGGATTCCTAGAGAACGGGGAGAAGCCAAGTATCAAAGAATATGAAAATCATTTACTACAATCAAAGCGCATCTTTTAGTCAACTGTTACAATAGAAGAGCAGGTCAGGCAAAAATTCAGTCCTCTGTCCTCTACCTCCCTGGTGCTTTTCAGTATAAATCTAGTTCAAGAGACCCTTAGTGGCAAAAGCTTACAGAGTTATTAGAGCTGTAGTTATTAGAGCACTTCCTGGGTGCTCATCTCTAAAGCCACACCTGGTGTATTAGGATTTCCTATGCTGTTATTATGGGACACGTTTCCAGATTGCTGTCAAAAGCTTCTGTATCAAAGGAGGATCATCACACAGCACAGGCTGCTGGATGCGTGAAGAAATTAGGTAAACTACAGCATCCAGTAAAACTTGAATGAGTTTTATAGAGTGGAAGCTGAAAAAACAAATGCTGTTTTGATAACCTTCGAAATATAATTGTGTTCTCTCTTGTACTTGAATGTCATTAATTTTTGCAAACTTGTCACTTCTGAGAAATGTTTATTATTACTTAACAGACATGCGGTGATATTTTTATTTTAGGAAATTTAGATTTGTGTTCTTCACTGGTCGTTAGCCAGCATGGTTCACCCTTGTGTCTGAAGGCAGCATGGAAACTGGACGTGCAGGCATTTGAGAAGGCATTTGATTAATCTTGTTTCCTTTATTGTTCCCAAGTTACTGGAGTTATTCAAGAGGCATGCTTTTTTTTTTTTTTTTTTAAAGTTAGAGTAAACTATTATAGCCAGCAAGTTCTATTTACTAATCACCCAAATAAAGCAGAAACTCTGGAAGCTGTGAATTTCCTGGCATTGATACCAAAATGCAATGTCATGTTTTTAATTTATTAATAGAAATAATAAGATAATTCTTCATACTTTGTGTCCTTTAGTCGATAAAAGGAAGCACATACTTCCCTGTAATTGAAGACAGGTATGCTGTTGTGGAGGGTGGAACAGGACTCTTTGTAAAGAGAGGTGGAGTCTCCATTAACATGGTGTGACTAGGGTACTGATTCATATGTTGATGCCTTTTGAAAAATAGGTCTGTTGGTTGTGTTTTGTTTTGGCTTTTTTTTTTAGTTCAGTGTGTTTAAAGTTGTATCAGTTGGGCTGCTCTGTACTACATCTTACTCTTTTTGAACTCAGTTGTTCTTGAGATCTTGCCTCAAGACTTCATATAGGTCGCTGGGAGGTGGCTGAATCCCATGTGATTGTTGCTGTCTCAGCAGCAAAGCAACTGGAGTTTTCTGGGTTCCTGAGGAAGTGCCTGACGTGTAATAATCCTCCAGGGTCTTCATCGTAGTCACATTCTCCACAATTGTTTCTTTTATACTGTGTTTTGAATTTTTTCTAAGATGACCTTAGAAGATCTCTAATCATATGATGATGTGAGAGAACTGGAAAGCTTTTAGTTTTCTAGTTCCCATGAATAATTCAAACCCAAAAACTCATTCCCAAGGCGGATTTTTTTACTCTAGAAAGGAAATACAAGAAATCTATGAGGAGTTCACTATTAGCTTCCCCCTGCCCCTCCAAGATAACTCTCAGGTCATTCAACAGTGTGAAGAAATATCCATCGTGAAAGCAGGTTTGAAAGATTTCTGTTCACAAGGAGGAATTTGAATTAGTCATACCTAACTTTCGTGTTAAATTCTTGATCATTGTAGCTTAAGCTCCCGTGGAGCTCAGGTTTTGAGTGAAAGAAAATATATGGAAATATATATATCCATATATCTGAAATAATATATTTGCTGGAATGTAGGAAGTGCTGAAGACTTCCAGACTGGAGTTCTAAATAGAATGCTTGAGTGAACTTGGCTTGCAGCATTGTAGACCACAAGTCCAGGAAGCTGAAGAGGGTGCTTTGTAAAGCCCTGAGAAAGAGAGTCATCAGGTTGTCTTGTTGTGGGTCTGCTGATGATAAGTCTCACATGACCTCACAGTCTCTCCTTCAACAGCAGTACAGTCTCTTCTGCATTGTATTCCTCGTCTTTTAAAAACTAGTTATGTATTAGTTTTCTGTGAAAGAAAATCAGTGACTGTTTTGTGGTTTGCTGTTCTGTAATCAACAGGGTGAGGGTCTTGCCTGTAATCAGGAATGTGTCAATTAAATGTTTTTAGCATGAGGACTTTGTGTGTGACTTTTTGAACTGTCTCCTAGGCTTTTTGATTGACATCATTAACATTTCTGAGTCCATGGAATATCTGCAAATGCTGAAACCAGCCAGGAATTGACTCGCAGGTGTCAAGAGTCAGAAGGACTAGTGCTTACTTTTGGCTGTGTCTGTGTGACATCTTGCAAATCAGAGCAATATTGAACTAGTAGTGGTTAAAAGTAATTCTTCAAAACATTTTCAAAATTGTGTTCAAAGTAGTTCCTGTTTGTAGTGTCTGTGGTCTCTTTCCACCAACTGTGTATCACTGCTTTTTCTGCTAGAGTGAAATATTCTGTAGTTTGTTTTCCATGTAAATATTACATATATTTAACTTGTCATTACATGACCCTTACCATTTTTTATTTGGCAAAGAGTTGTTTAAAACCTCATGGAATTTCTGTGTGGCTGGTACTGAGCATTTAGAGGAAGGTTGTAAAAATGTGCAAGATGATGTTTTGCCTTAACCGTAGAAGAACAACGGGATGTGTCTTCAAGGTTAGAAATTAGTAATAAATGTATTTTCAGTGGGAAGGATTTTGAAACTATAGATTTAGATTGTTCTAGAATTGGAGGAAGGCTTTAAACATGCTGCTTTTGATCGTGGAAGGTGTTAGAATTAAAACTTAAATCTTCTTATATTTTTTCTGTCTTTGAAGCATGCTTAAGAACTATTTCACGTTATCCTCTTCTCTAATTGATTAACTGGATAATAGGTTTAAATGTGCCAAATAAAACCCATGGATTTTATAGCAACTGATCTGAAATTATCTAATTAAGTTTGGGGTTTTCCTTTTGTGTCACCTGGGTGAATCCTAATGATGTATAGCAGCTTGCATTAAATTGGGCTGTGCCTGTTTCTTGGAAACAGTGTTGAGAAAATCAGAAATTTCTTCAAGAATGTCAATTAAAGCACTAAGCAGAAATGCCTGTTTTGTGCTTTCTGGTCATTCTCACTCATTTAGGCAAATCCATTTGATTGCCTTTCTTGATGGTTTTGCTATTGAGTATAATGACCTCCCATGGTATATGTAGACATGTAGCTGAGACATGGTTTGAACCTATGATGTCAGTTTTGCTCATTAAAAAATCGTTTAGTCTTTTTTATTTCTGGACCCCCTGAAATTTCTGCTGAGCACCATTCTGCTGAATTTCTGTCAGAAATTTAATGTGTGAGGTCTTTGAAATATTACTTTTTTTTAATCTCCTTTTTGGGGCCTGCCAAACCAGCAGTTATTTTTAACTGTTCTTAGAGCAGTGTTATTTAAATCCTAAAGTTTATATGGGCCAAATTCTGTGATCCACATAAAGTGCCCTACTTTTATAGTGGAGAAACACAATGAATGTCAACCATACTTGACATGAGATAGCTCAAGGAAACTCTGGTACTGAGTTCCAGAAGGTTTGCTACTGCAGGTTCTGTTACATTTTCCTTTTTTTCCCCTTTATGTTGCACAAACCCAAGAACAAAAAATACAGTTGTTTGGTAAATACAATATGTACACCCTTCTTTTTGAAATAAAATAATTTTTGAAATAAAAAAAATATTTTCTGATGATCAAAGTCACTGTTTTCTAGATAGGCATTGAAGATCTGAAGTCAGGTTGTGTCCAAGTAATTCAGGCCATGCTTGTATGTAGTTTAGATTTTTTTTTTAATTTTAAATTTTTTTAAATGTTGCAGGTAATATCAGTTGGGAAGATGAGAAAACCTGCTAAAATTTTTTTTCCAAGCTATGGAAAAAACACTGGGTTTGGGAAGGTCTGAGTTTTAAACCTGAATCATTGTGAAAATATGCTTAATGTTTTGGATATTCTTGTACTGCTGTATCAAATATTTTGCTTTTAGTAAAGGGAAACTTACGTCTACAAAAGGATTGTATGCTCCTTGAGTCTACTCGTAATTCAAAGTTCTTGCAGACTTACCTTGTTTATTTTTAACATAGAATCATAGAATGGTTTGGGTTGGAAGGAGCCTTAAAGCTCGTGTAGTTCCAACCCCCCTGCCATGGGCAGGGACTCGTTTTACTAGACCAGGTTGTTGTTCAAAGCCACACTTCCAGGATGGGGCATCCACAAGATCTCTGGGCAATCTGTTTCAGCACCTCCCCACCCTCTCAGTAAAGAATTTCTTAGAAGTACAGATAATACACATTGGCAGAGGTATTTTTCTGTTGTTGCTGGGACTGGTTCTGCCTGAGTTGGGGAGAAGAGTACCAAGAAATGGGAAATGGGACTTTTGTCCTGGGTACCTCTTGTCCTGGCAGAGGGATGAGGGAGCTTTACTTGGTTTTTTTGGTGGTGGTATCTGTGGTTTTGTAGGGAAGAGTTAACATTGCAGCAATCTTGTGTTTGGGAACTTCAAGCTTCTGTGTGTGAGCTTTTTACACTTCCCTTGAGGGTACATTCAATAGTATTTTTCAGCGTGTCTTTGAAACAATTCGGAGTGGTGTTTTATATATTGTCCATAAATGAAATAAAAGTTTACTTTTTATAATGTGATGTTGGAACAGGAACAGAAATTTTGATACATGGTTAGGTGTGCGCGATTGTAGATGCTAACTGTGCTTTTGACTTAAAGCCCTAATTCAAATCTCTCCTGTCTGACAAGCAGCAGGAAGATTAATCTCCGGAGAGAGGAATCCATACCCCAGTTTTAGACAAAACACAGTCATTAAAGTTATTTGTAGGCTGAATAAGCACAAGCCTTTGTTCGGATTGTCGAGCAGGGTTATGTCGAAACGTGCAGGAACAGGATTTACTCGCATTCCTGTTGCTGTTGCTTCCACATTTCCAGTCCACAGTATCATCTGATGAGGAGCTAGGGGTGAGTTACCAGCTGAGCATATAAGTGACTTTGAGACCTGTTTGATTAGACAACAGTACCTCTGTGTGTCCTTCCACAGCTGGGGTGAGGGCTGCTTGACGGGCACTTGGAGTGCAGTGTCCCTGGGTGGGCTGGGGAGAGCTGCCTCCTGGGGGCTCACAGGATGGGGACTGCTAAAGCATCTTGGGACAGTTGAAGTGGAACTAAAGATAATTTTAATCATACTTTGTGTTTAGAGGGTGAGATCACTACAGTTATATAAGCTCTGAAGGGTGGAACTCATTTTTAGCTGGTGTTTGTACTCTAAGAAGCATAAATTTAAAGTATTGAACTTTGGAGGTCTAAGGCAATATTTTTGTGTTGTAGTAGCTATAGTCTATCCTCGAGGAGGAAAGAAGGAAGAAAAATGTAAAAACATAAACTGTCTTTGGATTGTTTTAAGACTGTTTTTCCTGGTTAAATGATGATGTATGATTGGTAGCTATGTATTATATGATCACTCATGCTTGGTATTAAAGAATAAAGCCTAGATTAAAATGATGATGAAGTTGAAGTGCAGATAAGAAAGGGGGAAAAAGTACCGTAACCTGGTTTGTCACTATATTAGAACAAGAGTCTTTTCTCATGCCAGTAACCATCAGCAGCTGGATAAAGAATGAGTAGAGGTGTGTCTCCATTAGTGTTTAGTTCATCTTAGGAGTTTACTGTTGTACTGAACCTCCTGGTTGTCTGCATTTAAGGCACTGCAGGCCCAGGTACCAAACTGGATCCTGTTTGGATGAAACCAGACTGGAAGATGCTCCTTAGAAAAATGCCTGATAGTCTGCAGCTGTAAATTCATATTCAGTCAAGGGGACCAGACTAGAGATATGTGGTACAAACTAGAATTAGTAAAACCCTCAAGATGTGCATAGTATGGGCACTGGTCCCTCAGTGCTGCTGTTTCACTGTTACGCAGTTACTCCTTTTGTACCGTGTTACTTGCTAACGGAGATGTATCCCTTGAGTTTAAAACTTATCTTTCAGATTTATGTCAGGAAAAATAATGACTTGGAAAAAAAAGTGTAAATAAATATGCCTTCTGTTTCTGAAATTCTCCTTTTATTGGCATAATGAGTATTGTTAAAATCTTTACAATTAGGAAAAAAAGAAAAAAAAATCTAAGCCAGGAATGTCTTATATTGACCATTCACATCTTCTAAAGGGTATCTTTGGTTTTGAAAGCGTAATACTTTGTTTGCCCTACAATGCATTCAGTTTAATTCAAAATATTGTAGGAAGGACTAAAGAGCAACAAAATGGAAGAAGTGTGTTACTTAGAGTTGAAAATAATGTAGGTGTTTTCATTTACCATTTTGTTCCTGAGGTGAAAATTATTGTTATATGATCCTAATCTCACCACAATGTTAAATTCTTGAATATTTTTTAAAGAGAGGAAAATGGAATTGAAACTAAATATTTGTGTAATGGAAAGATAAAAAGGAAAAAGTGCCCATGATAATTGCAGTATCTTTTTATTTAGCAGAACTTCACTCTGTTGTCTAATCTTAGATCCACTACCCCTGTAAAAATGTCTAACCATCAGATTATCACTGGATGGACAATTCTTGACATCTAGGTTGAAACCATTGCAGCTGATTTAAATGAAGACTGCATGGACAGGACTTCATGACCTGGTGTTATTTCTTAGGTGACATTCCTAGCCTCTGGAGATGTATTTTTCATATAAAACATTTTACATAGTCTGAAATGAAGGCTCAAGTGCCACGAATAAATGCTCTTACCTTTGAGCTGCTGACCCCAACTGGGAAATAGCAGTGGCAGCATGACAGTGCTCATTCTCCCAGAAATTTTTTCCAGCTGTAATTGTTCAGGAAGTTTTGAATTTAAAAACACCTGAGCTGCATTTTGTTTCTGAATTTACAACCTGAGTAAAAGCTTTTCTTGACTCCACTTCTCGGTTCTTTGCCAAAATAAGCAGTCTGATCTTAGCATGTGACTGTGGTGGTTTGTCCTCTGCATGAGCTTCTGTACAGAATTTGTAATTGTGCTTAAGGGCTGGTCCTGGGAGCCATGATTCTGCATGAGTTATTTTCTGTTTACTTTTGTATCAGATATATTGAGACTGTGTGCGCATGTGGTTACTGTGCAGTTCCCAGCCCCAGGGGTGGTTCTATTGCCTGTGAAGAGAGTGTGTTTGCTCTGTTGCCTGCACGATGACACCTGCTATTGAAAACCTTAAAGGTCTCCCAGATTTTTTCTAAAATATGCATTCAGCTATGCCTGGTCTCTTGTGTAGATCTTTTAACACTTGGGCAGAAAATTTATAACCATTTTTGTGGTGTTGCTGGTTGGTAATTTTTACTCATTGTTGATTTTAACAGAATCATGAGCAGGGATGCTCTTTCTTGCAGCATTCATATTAAATTAATAAATAATATTTTGTACATGATGGGGATGGGCAGAAACATTCAGGTAATGTATTTGAGGTATTAAAATCAATTGGTAAAATGCAGTTGGATTTTGATCTCAATCTTCTAACTGTTTTCTGAACAAGAAGTGAGCATGATGTACTTGAGCTGGATTTCTTATAACTCATGGTTCATAAAAGTATTGCAGCTATGGGAGCTGCATCAGTCAATTTCTGTGGCTCCCTGAGATACTGAATCAGTAGTAAGAAAAACAGCCTGTTTGTCTTTGGCTGTGGCGAAATCTGTGCAAAGATTAGTCCAGAGTCTATAATCTGCATGACCGTGTACCAAGGTTTAGGGGAGCCTAGAACTTTCTCAAATTTTGGAGAGAGTAGTGTCTTACCAAAAAATGAGAGAGTTGAGCTGTGGTCAGGATGTGGAAGTTGTTGTGGTCTGCAGTTTTTCCCTGCTGCCAAGATTGTCAGTGCTAATAGCAGATTTTGTCTGATTTGTTGCTGGTCAAATGCCAAGCCTTTACTGTCCTTGGCCTTCTGTGAAAATACAAACTATTCATGAACAGTACAAGAATTAAAGGTTATTTTAGAGTCACAGAATGGTTTGAGTTGGAAAGGATCTTTAAAGAGATCAAGTCTAACCCCTCTGTCCTCACTAGGTTGTTCAAAGCTCCATCCAACCTGACCTTAAAGGTTTCCAGGGATGGGGCATTCACAGCTTCTTCAGGCAAATCTCATTGTGAAGAATTTCTTTCTTACATCTAGTCTAAATGTATCCTTTTTCAGTGTAAAACTGTTGTCCCTTGTCTTGTTACTAGGGGCCTTGATAGAAAGTCTCTCTCCTTCTTATAGGCTGCCTTCATTTATGGAAAGACCACAGTAAGGTCTTCCTGGAGCCTTCTCTTCCCCAGCCCTCTCAGCCTTTCTTTATATATAGAGAGATGTTCTAGACCTTCGATAATTTTTATGGGTTTTAAGTGGATTTTATTCCTAAATCATATATTCCAGATAATTTTTTTGAGATTGAGATAGTGTAAATGATCTTTTGCTGTAATTACTATTTTTTTGTCTCATAGTAATGGGCTCGCTATACTCATCTTCCCAAGGAAACTAATGGATTTGCTGACAAAACATGTTCTGTGTCCCTTCTTGAAATAGCTTTCTTGTCTTTGCTGTTAAAATTGTCTTAAATGACTCTTACGATCTTTTATGTTAAAGAGTAAGCTTTCAGTCACCTCCCTCAGAATTACTTTTACCAATGAGATGTGTGAACTTGGCAGTAGTTCTACTTAATGGATTATTGATTTATTCGTAGACAAGATTTGAGTAGATTTTTGACAAGAATCTTCCTTTTTTAGTTGCGTGTTTCTGAAGGGAGAGTTTATCCTGAGTTCACTGGTCTGTAGCGGATTGTCTGTTTCAGCTCATTGCCTATAAACTTCACCCATACTTTTTGTAATAAGTACAGGCTGATATGGAGAGAGGAAAAAGGAGATTGAAACTGGTAATGTAAGTATTTTTAGGAACTAATTCTGTCTCTGAAAGAGTTACGGATTCTGTACAGAGAGGGATGGCAGTAAACAGCTCCTGGATTATACCTTTTAATTTGCAGATGCTGACTGTCATTAGTTTCTAGTATTTTCTCCTCTAATAAAGTGGCCAAATCAAAATACTATTTAAAAACATCATGCTATTTGTTAAACTGGTAGTAAGTCAGAAAGCACAAATGTATTTTTTTCCAGCCCAGGCTCTTTGTATTGGTCTGAGGTCAAGCAACTGAGGTTTCCTGCACACACCCCAGCAGCCTTTGATGCTGCCATCTGCAATGCTTAGTTTATTTGACTTGACTTGGATCCTGGCTGAGTATGTATTCTTATTTTTCTAAAATGTCAGTTCCATTTTCAGGTTTATATCAGGAAGAGTTTGGCAATGTTTTTTTATTGTTGCACTTCAAAAAACAAATTATCATGCAAATATGTCTCTGTTCAGTTATTTATGCGTATGAATTTATCAAACTGATAAAACTCAGTGCAGGTTGGTTGCTTGCTTATTTCTGTATTTACTTAGTTTCATTTGATTATTCTGCAGCAAGAGGGTTGTATAGCTGAAGTTCAAAACTTGACAAGACATGGATTCAGAGAAGTGGCCAGATATACTCTGTGGTATTTCTGAAGCATTCGCAGGGGCAGCTGGGGAGAGCAAAGTTACTGATAGGCTCTACCTTATGATTCAGCTCTTGACTTTCTCTGTTGGAATTGTAGGGCTGCTCGAATGTCAAGGGCTTAGCATCACTCTTATAAAAGTACAAAACAGATGATATTGTCACTAGGTAGTGTACGCTTTCTACTTCAAGTATTTTTCGGTAAAAAAATATTTAAGTTGTGCAGAGTTCTTGAATTGCTGGTGAATTAACAAAAATTCAAAAGCACTCAAAAATGGGGTTTGTTTTGTGGTTTATTTTTTTCTGTTTGGTTTGGGTTTTCCCCCCTTAAATTGGTGGTTAGGACTATTCCTCTGATTTTTTTTGTATGGAGGATATGAACTTTTTTGGGTTTATCTGTGTTCATATGAGTTAGAATAAATTACTGGGATTTACCTCAGTAAATAGTAATTTACCTCAGCCTCTTTTTGAATCGGCTAGACAGAAGCTGGTATAAAATGCAATATATGCTTCCTCTAACTGGTACAAGGCTCTGCTGGCCACACCAACGTGTGCTTTAGCCAACACTGATAGTGGTCTACAGAGGATTAAAGTTCTGGGGTCCTGATTGCTTATCATAATGGGCACCTTTATGATATATATATGTTTATGGTATATATAGCTGCAGTTCAGATTATGGAAGCCAGTGGCCAGGTATTGGTATTTCTATGATAAATAACCAGTATTTATGAGAAGTGATCCATTTTGCTTTTAAGTATTTGGGAATCAAATTAAGGACTTTCTTACTGGGTTTTTTTTTCCATTTGCATATTAGATTTTCTACTTTCTATGCTGGAGGTGAGGTCCATTGTATTTGGTAGACTTAGGCCAGTTGGTTGCTTTTGTTTTACCTTGTATGCGAAGCTCAAAGAGAGACCGATGGCTGCACAGTCTTAAAAGAGGATAAACGTATCAGTTCTTATACTGGTCACTTGAAGATGAGTAATAGCTTGGCAGCAGCACACGATGGGTGAGGAAACAGGGCACTCTAATTTGACAATAGGAGTGTATGAGATATAGAAGATGAATGGGTGGGGAAGGCTGGAAAATGACATAACCAGAGGAGAATTTAAAGTTCGTTAGCTTAGAGAGAGTCATCCTCAATCTTCAAGAAGTATTTGTTCTTTCTCATGTTTACACTTGGAAAAAGTGGCACCTTTTTCACCTAAAAAATGAGGATATAAACGAATACACTGTTAAAGTGCTAGCTGAAGGGGTTTGAAGTTACTTGACCTTGTTGAGGCTGTTCATGGAATATGATTCAAGCCAGCGTGCTTGAGCACTGCTGCCAGTGATCACACAGCATGACTACTGCCATAGGGATAGTTAGCTCCAGAGTTCACCTTGTCTGCCTGAACTACTCCAGCTAGATTTGCAAAAGTGCATCCTATGTGTTCTTTATATATCATGAGACGGCTTAAGATACTTTTGATTTTGCTTTGATGTCTTTGTCTGTTGGGTGACTTCTGCCTTGGTATGCCTTTTTCTCCCCTCTCGCTGCCTGCTGGTTTCACTAGGGCTGACTTGCAAAGCCTGGAAGAGTTAAGTTGAACAACCTCTTTCAAAATCTCTCTCATGGCCTTGTTAATTTTCTTCTGTTTTTTCTAGTCCTCATTTCTCTTTTGTTTTGCTTCTGAAGTAGTGTCCAGACCATAACTGAAGAGCTTTTTCTTTAATTTTAGCTTTTCTGCTCAAATTTGACATTGTGTTTTGTGTTTTGCTACTTTTCCTCTTTCTGCTTGTTGCTATTACTGGAGTAGGCAGTGCTGTTGGTTGAAAATGCTTATGCAGATCCCCTTGGCATACTTAATTCTTGGTTTGTCAGGAAGCTCCACTCAGGTTATTTTAATGAACAAATGGGACAAAGATATTTTCTTAGTAGGAACTAAAATAAGAACAATGTTCTTGAGAGAAGAGTAGCTTAAGAAGCTTCCAGAAGAGCAGAAATCAGAGAGGAAATCATCAGACCTTGCTGATTCTAATACGAATTGAGTTTTAATTTCTCAGTATCATAGTCAAAAGACCACAACATCTGTGGTTAGAATTTTACAAACTTCCAAGCTGTACAAAATTCATCTTGGTCTTGTATAACAGCAATTGAATTGGACGAATACTTGCTACTGAAGTCCACCAAAATTTTAAAACTAGCTAGAATTTTGTTAATAACTTAGTTAGAACTACCTTGCTGCAACTAAGAGCTGTTTCAGCTTAGCTTTCATGAAATTTAGGGTTTTTGTTTATTTGTTTTGGTCTCATTTTGAGCTGTTGCTGCAGTATGATGTTACTGCATAAGCCATACCTTGACTAATCCAGTCAGTACTTGCCATGGAGTGAGCAGGTGGGCAAAGTGTGCATGGGGGACAGTTAGGTCAGGTGCCACAAACATTTTTGTTGCTCATGGGGTCTGGTGAGGAATGCATTAAAAAAAACCCAAATAAATCTGGTTAAGCAGAGTCCAGTGGACAAACACTTGGTCCTGCAGCCCCCATCTTTGGCAGATTGGAAAACTGTCCACTGAGGCTTTTGCAGCCAGTGGTTTTGATTAGGCTTAATAAAAGTGAGATGTTGCCTTTGGGTAGATTTGATATTCTTGAAGCCAGAACTATTGTTAACATTTTTATAGGGTCCCTAAACAAAGCTTCATATAAGATGATGGCTTGTTATTTTAATGGTCTAAGCTAATGCTTCCATACTACAGCTTGCAGAGAGCTAAATCTATTGGCATTGATGACATGGAAGCTGCTTGTTCCTTTCAATTTATTTTTTAAGGTTTATAGAAATTAACTTTTCTTTCTTCCCCTTTCTATATGCCTTGGTGCTTCACCATGCCATCAGGTCAGGTACAAACCGTGGTCATGATTACCTCAGGATTTAATACGAGCCAATATCAATCTGCTGATTAACATGACATATATGTTGTTGTCTTCCTTTGCTAAGTCTCATTTGATCTTCCTTCTTCCCCACTCCATGTCATCATCTCACATGGTACAGTTCAGGGAATGTTTGCTGTTTCTCCTCTGCTGGTGTGCCACAAGTGATCTTTTACTGTGTACAGCCTCTCTTGTGGACTCATTTCTTCTGCCATACTTGCAGAGTTGGTGTGTTTGTTAAATTTGCCTAAACTCTCCTTCCTCTAGATTTCCTGAAGCTTCATTGTAACCTCCAATGGCAGATTTCCTTGTCCATGTGAGGTTTATTTGTATTTCTTGAGCAATACTGAGAATTTAGCACTTTAGTAAACAACACCTGAAAGACACTTGGCCGTACAGAAATCTGTTCAGTTGATGTACAAATTATGTTGGATAAGCTTCCTACAAGAGGTGTTTTTTTAATGGGCTACATTTTTGTTATATGAAAGGTGCATATACGTACAAAAGTGCTGATTGACTGAACATGATGCATTTGAAAAAGCATGAAACGTATTTCAAACCTGATGGCTCTTGAGCAATGCCTGTATCACCTCATTTTCAGGATGATGATGATGATATACATGAAGCATTCAGTTGCTGTAGTGGAAATTTCCTGCCATTAATTGAATTCCTTCTTTTTAACAGCTTATTTTGATGCAACAGCCATTTAAATATTTGCAGATAAAGTAGTATGGTTTTTTTCCAAAGTACTTGTTCTTACTCAGACCATCTCCTGCCCTGTATAAGTACCTCTCAAGATGGTCAGCAGGGGAGGAGGCAGGAGCAGGGAGCAAAGCCAGGAGGGTAGCTGGGGTGAAATGGCTCAAGCAGCAGTTAACACACAGGAAGGTGAGATGGTTTAGAGGAAGCTGTGCAGGTCTTTGGCTAATCCTGTCGTTACCACACCCCTTCTTTTGCTCCTTAAAATTTGTTCTTCCAGGAGCATGGATGTTCCAGGCAAAGGTGTTTTCAGAAATTATATGGAATATTGCAGCTGTGCTTTACTGATTAGGAATTGCCATGTTTAATGTAGAGAAAATAAGATTTCTCCTTTGCTTTAAGCATGAGGGACTGTCTTGTCTTTTCTTATTGAATAATAAATACAACAGCAGAGGAGGTACTTCCAATGTGCATGCTAAATAGAAGTGAATACAAATACAAAAGAGTGGTTCATCTGGAAATACTACAGAAATCAGTTTCTGGCTGCTCGTTATTGAAAACATGCTGATACATGCAAATACGCAAGAAAATGAGCATGCCATGAGAATAATTTCCTCAGCTGTTGTGCTCAAGTTGTCCCAAGCAGTCAGAGCAGGTAGCTTTAAAAGAAGTTTTTATCTAGTAGTTCTCAGATGTGGAATGATTACTCTTTATTTTACATGCATACATCTACAAAAGGTAGTGAAAATTAACAAGTCAAGATTGAGATTTTCAAAGCAAGCTGGTTTTGAAGGTACTTTTGTGCTGTGCTGTAGTCCAGTCTGTTTCTTCTTTTCCAATTTGGCAGAAGTCTCTGCTTGACAGTTACCTTGCTGATGTTATTTTAGGTAAGAAAAAGCTGCAGTGTGACATGGATAAACTAGAATGTGTTAGAGCAGAGTTTTGTTGTGAATTGGAAAAGTAAATAATAAAAACAGAATCAGTTTAATACTCACTTAAACAATGGATTGTAATGAGCTCAAATAAAAATAAATCTCTGCTATATCTGCAGTTCATTTGAAATACTGTCACCTGCAGTAGAGTGCTGCATGCTGCTTGAGCTTTGATTTGGAGAAGTTTCAGTTGATCAGTAAACTAGGGTTGCAAAAGTAATTTGTCTGACAGTAAGCTACCACTATGCATGAATGGTTTTTTTTGTCTGGTCTCTTCTTTATGTTTACAGGACCATTCCCAGAGCATTCTCGTGCGCCTGCTGTAATCAGCAGAATTTTGAGCAGCTCTTAAACACACAAGTGCAAGGTATTTTTAGTATAAAACAACCTAGATGTTTTACTGTGATAATTTACTACTATACCTATTCTAACTAGTTTATTTTCCTTGGACTTAGCCATTCTAGTGAGTTACTGTTGGTTGTTTAATGAACTCTAATTTTTCATTTGTTTTAATTAGTTAATTGAGCAATCAGTACAGTGCCTTGGTATAGCAGACTGTTCATAGGATAGTAAGTAGGATCAGATCATGCAAATGCCTGCCTCTGGGCTCTGGCAACAAGTTTAGAATTGCATTACCATACTTTGCCTTTGTGGAATTCTTTCACCAGATGGTAGCATTTGATTTCCTTTTGAATAATCTACAACACCCAAATGTAGTTGTATTACATTCTTTTAAAATCAATACTACCTATGTAAACGTAAGTGGGAGGATAGTGTGTCAACTTTCAACTGAGGAATTCTTAGTTGTTTCATATACTCAATTCGTTATGTAGATAATTTTTTTGTGGAAATAATGTCATTAAACATTCTCCAAAAAGGGGAATAATAGTGCAGAAAAAAGTTACAGAAATATTGGTGGGTATTTTTCTTGGAATCTGGGCAGTGATTTGTCTTGCAAGTAGTTTGAACACTAGTTCTAGTGTTTAGCCAGTGCTGAATGTGTTAAGTACTCCTACTGGTAGTTAAGGCAAGGTCTGTTATTGCGTACCAATTATGAGGAAATAAAATCTGACATTTGAAGGAATAGCTATTAAGTTTACCGGCTTCAGGCAAAGGCATATTTTATTACTATCCCTCTCCTGCTCAACAGAGAGGAAAACTCCAGTACTAGGTTCCTGATGTCTTTCTATGGACTGTAGAAAGAGAAAAGGGCAGCTGGCTTCCCACTTCTAAGCATAACCTGTGTGAATTCTCTTCTTCATTTTGGAGATGTCTTAATTGTGGAGACCAAAATGATCTAGCAGCTTAAAATCAATTACTTTAATATACGTGGAGTGCATATATACAAATACAAATGTGGGAGATAACTTCTTTGGTCTCCTTTTTTGGAAGCGTCATTCTGGCGACTCCTTGTGTTTGGTGCTGTTGCTATCAAATTTATTGCCTTAGAGCTTTTAGCCTGGGCATGAGTCTCTTTGCTTTCATTGCTTTCAGAAACAGTGTGCTCTTTTAGCAATATGGTGGACTGCATGTAGACTGGATTTAGATGGATGCATTTTGGGAAAAAGTTTGTTCCCACTTACAGTTTCTGTTCACTGTAAAATGCTGGTCTGGAAACTGGCTATTCAAGAGCTTGTTGGGGAATAGGCTTCATGCATTTGTCTCAAGGCAGTGGCACATAACATCAGATGGGGGTGTAAATAATAGAGCAGATAATACCTGGTAGGTTTTTGTATCCAATTTCAATGTGCTCCCTGTCAGAGTCCCAGCTGACAGAGATGGAGTGGTGCCAAACCCAAAATGTTACAACTGGTTTTATGTCACTACTCAGCCAGAAGACTGTGTTTATTAAGAGTAATTGTCCCATGAATAACTTCTTCACTTGTATTTAGATTGCTTTCACCCAATAGCTTCTTAGATGCTTGCAAAGCCTCAGGTACTTTTCTTAAACTTGCATTTCCTGGTGGTGGTTGAATTCAATCACTGCTTTGTCCTTCAAGAGGAGTTTTTCAGCTTCCCTATTATAATTTATTAATAAAGTATGAAGTAGCCTTAAGAATATGTAGGAATGCAAAAATCCCTGTCAGTGAACAAAGCAGAAGCATCTGGATGTGAACTGGGGAGGTTGGATTGTAACTTTTGCTGAAATTTTGGCAGTAATTTTAGGGTTTGTTTCTCGTGTGACATGTTTATGTCCGGAGCCCTGACCATGCTACTTGGGGTGTAAAAGACAGCCTTGTTTTTAGTGGTTGTGTGACATATCGCTTAACTACTATTTTGAACTAGCGTTTTAAAAGCAAATGATAGGTTTGTGAAGAAATGAAGGCTTGGTTATATCCAGAAATAAACTCAGCTGTTTAGCAACTATGTCCACGATGGCAGCTGGATCTAGAGGTCAGGTCTGGCTGGGAAAAAAAAAATCCTTTTTCAGTACCATAAACTAAAGAAAAAATGGCCAACAGCCAGTTGTGAGTGAATACAGATGTTGTTTACAGGATTTATCATATGGTGATGGCAACATATGATGAAGATGCTGTTTCGTAGAGTTCATGGGCTGTGGCAAAATGCTGGAAGTAAGCAGAAGTAAATGTGATACTGCAGGTTTTAGAACATAACTTGGTGTGTAGTTAAAAGACGTTTATATGCTCTGTTCATGGGAGAAAAGTAAATCACAAGTTTTCTGTAATTTCACATTAAAGTTGCCAAGGAACAAGACAGCTTGCTGTTAACTAAGACCAGCAGCATTCTCAAAGAGATCACAGGCAGGCTTTTCCTTCTCTTCAAAATTTTCTAACCTGTCCTTGGAGGCAGTAAAAAGCAGGTCATGCAGCATGTGCTGACAGATTCTCTGAGGGGCAAGAGTGTCCTTTTCTGCTCCTAGTTGTACAGCTTTCTGGTGGGCCAACTACTCTTCTTCCTTGCTGCTGCTTATGGCAAAGGGGTCTGAAGCCTTCATTATTTGTGAGAAATTTCGGATCTTCTTTTTTCTTCAGATATAGGAAAAGAAAAATGTGGGACACTTTCCCAAGCTTTCCTTAGACTTCTAGAGTTTGCTGCCAGTGTTTTCTTTGCTGCTTAGCAGGTTTGTTTCTTCCATTCTGAGAGAGGCAAGTTACACCTTGGTGGTATGAGATTACTTTTTACAAATTTTGGAATCACTAAAACATGTCAGTTTAGTATGTGAATGAGTTTTGGAGGGGAATAAGGAACAGCCAGGAGAAGTGAGCCTTTTAAGCTGAGTGGACTCAGTTCTTACTAGGGTAAGGACTATAAAGTAGATTTAAAAAAAAAAAAAATAAAAAACAACAAAACAACAAAACCACACAAAAAAAGGGACCAATTCAGCATATTTAAAATGGCACCATTAGCCATTCAAAGTGTGCCAACCTTGGCAACTTTCCTGGTTAGCTCAATGAGTATAGCATGCAATCAAATCCTCCTTTGTAACTGGGAGCTTATTTAGCTGTATAACTTGAGGAGCATAAGGTTTGAGTATCTTGGCCTTTGCATCTTGTTCACTTGCACATCAAAGTTCATTCAAAACAATTTTCATGTCATTTTTTGATAGAAAATAAAGTTCCTTAGGAGGAAGAGCTGTAATATTACAGTATCAGGAGGATCAGCCTTTAAAAGACTTACAGGATGATAAATCAATTGAGACCAAATATATTTGTGGGTTATTTGAAAGCCATATGCTCAGCCACACAAAAAGAGTGACCACATTCATTTGTCTCAAATGCCAAGAGACTGGATTTCTGCTCATATGCCTCAACATGTGCTGTTGCAAAAATAGAAATATTTGTACACCAGATCAAGTACAGACAAGTATTTATTAGTCATATGACCCACTGCATGCATATGTGTGTGTCTTTACATGTGTATCCATATATGGGTATATACACACTCCTAGTATATTCTTGGCTTTGAATCTATCTTGCACTTCTAATTTGATCATGAGATAGACTCCCTTCTTGGTTCACAAGTTAGGGAAGCTGGATAAAGAGCTGCAGGGAGCAGTGTGTGGATCCCATGAGAAATGGTTCTGGTCTTGAATCTTCTCCGTGCTGAAGCCCAAGGGGTGTCCTCTGTAGGCAAAGCATTGCGGGTTGTAATTTGCTTCAGTCTGCAAGGGCTGTCTCCTTTCATACTGAAGAATAGAAATAAACATAATAAACTAAAGTCTGTGAGGTAAATCCTGATGGTTTATTAAATTTGTATACAAATTAATTTTAGTTTTATTTTTTCTTACAGGAAATACTGGATAGATCCCACAATGGAAGATGGGAAGCCCGTTTGGGCTCCACACCCAACTGATGGGTTTCAGATGGGGATGATTGTGGACATTGGCCCTGACAACTTAACTATTGAGCCTTTGAATCAGAAAGGCAAGGTAAGTGTCTCACAAAAAAAAGGAAAAGAGAAAAAACATACAAGAAACCACCTTACCTCTAGGCCAGATCTTTGCCAGTATCTTCAATTGCACACAGCCTGAAGGAGTAGAAAATCAGTTTTCTGTTCTAATTTTGGCTAAGGATCTTTGTTGAGCTTTAGCTTGTATTGCAAATGACCCCTCACACTGATGAGAACCGTGTACTTTCTGTCAGTTATCTGCATGTGCGTTGAGTATGTGCTCATGAAAGAGGAGGTTTGAATCTCCGTAGCCATTTGATTCAGTACTGTATGTTTTATTTTTCTCAGTTAGACACTGATTAAGAGGCTGTTGTTGAGATTAGCTTCTCTCTTTTCCCTTACATGCATAGGAAGGGTCCTACAGGGATGTGCTAGGCCCTGGCTAGGATTAGATACTATTAGACTGATGAAGACTGAGAGATGAATCCTCTTAACTCAAGTACCTTGAAAAGTAATACGATGTCAAACAAAGGTCCTATGGAATTGCTGCATCAAATTAAAGTCAAAATAAATGTAACTTTTAAATGAAGACGAAATTCATCCTAATTAGGGTGTTCCAATGGCTTAATTTATCATGACATCTTTCCAACTCAGTATGTCGTAACTAAATGTCAGTTTTTACAGGAAGCACCTTGTAGCTCTCAATTATCCTAATTCAAATGGTCATACTCCTGGGTTGTACGAGCTAAAATAAGATCAGCACCATTTCAAAAGTTGATTTCAGTCTTTTTGAATATGTTTTTTGTGCTCTTTCTTATAGTTTTGTCCTTTCTCTATATTCAAGGATGTAAAAAAGACAACAATGTGTTTTGTAACTTCTTTTTTTTATGTCAGCAGTAGTAGAGAATGCCTTGTCACAGGTCAAAAGGTTATGCAGCAGTCCTTCCTTTAGGGGGAATGTTTATAGGCTTTCTTTTTTGTGCATCTTGGAGAGGAAGTTGATTTTGCCTTCCTTAGAAATACAAAGTGTAACATCTGATTTTTGAGTGTGAGAGATAAAAGTCTATAGGTTTTGTAGTAGTAGTATGGATTCTTCAGTTTGAGGAAGAGCAGGATTATTCAGACAAGGGTACTAAATATTCCAAATCTATGGCTAATATTAAAATTACTTAAATAAATTTCACCCCCACTGCTATTTCTGTTTATATTCCCAAATGGTCCTGATGGGATAAAGAGCAAAAGCCTCTACATTGAAACAATAATAAGGTTAAGGATATTTCTGAGTCACTATTTATTTCTAACATGTGCTCCTTTCAGGGACCATATATAATTTAAAAAAAACCCCAAAACAACAAAAAAAGATCCTAAAATACAAATATTTTGTTTCATGGTTTTCTTAACAAAAAAAAAATCTCTTTTGTCTAGAGAGTTTGTTACTCTGCTGCTGACTGTTTTAAATTAAGCAGATCAATTAAGAGCCTAATGTTCATTCATCTAAGGGAACAAACACTTCACAGTCTAAATGCTGTAGAGACTATGGTCCTATATTTTTAACTAGAAAACTTAATTAATTACCCTTATATTAACTGGTGGAGTAAAATGTTTTCTTGGTTATCTTCTCAGTCTTCTCAAGGTGTCATTTATTTCTTTTTAGAGAAACATTTCTCATTGCTTTTTATCTTTTTAAGAAGACTCTGTCCTTGTGCACTTAGGTCATTCATTTGAAGTAGTCAGCATTAATACTCATTATCATTTTGTTTTCTTAAAATGGTAGTTCAGAAGTGCTCTTCAGCAAGAATGCGTGATCGAGCAGCTCCAGGGTTGCTCATGATAATTACAGGGAGGAGAGGAGTAACCTGATCTTGTAAACATATCCAGGCAGTGTAACTTATTATTATTTTTTAATCTGGGTCATTACCATGTCATATGTATTCTCTGTAGGCACTGGTAGCTTACCAGGGGTCACAGTCTGAAAAGGAAATGTGTATGCATGTGTTTGATTATTGCTTTTTATGACACTATTGTCAATAATTGCAGTAAATGCTGCAAGGCAGCAGTTTCACCCTGTCTTAAACCCCTCCCTCCCATCCCCACCCATCGCCAGCTCTGGCACAGCAGAGTGCCATCCTCCTAGCTGCGCCTGCCGAGCTGTGCGTGACACCCCAAACCAGGTCAGAGAACAGATCCAACTTAAAAATGGAGAAGTGGAAAGTTTTCAGGATGGCAGCAACCAGTGGAAGGGGGGCAGAGGAGCTGAGGCCATTGTGGTGCCTGGTTACTTCATATTGTGAAACCACGTTACCCAGTCCAGACTCTGTGGAGGTCTATCACACCAATTCACTTAAACCCCAGTAGGAGCAGTTTTGGGCACCACAGCCCTTCCCCAAGTGTTTACAGTTCCGTGCAGAGGCTGTACAGTGGGGAGGTGGGGATCTGAGTCACCCAGCCTGCCCTGCACGAAGAACAGTACTGCGAGCTGCAGAAGCATTTTACTGGAACAGAGGATGCATGTGTTATGTGATAGGAACCTCTTCCCAAAAACTAGATCATTGGCTTGCAAGGCTTATAAATGCCAGGACTGGAAAAAAGCCAGAGAAACTGGAGAGTGCTTTGCTAATGAGCATGGTCCCACACAGAGCTGGAGTCCTGCCCTGAGAATGGGCTCCAAACTCGATTGGTGGTACCAGAGCTGGTAGTCCTGGCCCATGGCCCACCTGCAGTCACATGCTGGTGTACAAAGAAGGAGTCAGGTAGAAAGGGAACCAGCTGTTAAACTCAACTAGTATTGCATTTTCATTTCTCCCTTAAGAGTGTTCTTTTCTGAATATACTGGGATTCATAGCCTCAGATCCTGTTGCATATATCTTTTTGTTCCTTGAAGCTATAACAGGGAGAAGGCAGATGACAGTGAAATTGCCAAATGGGGAATTTACTCTTTTCCTGGAGGTAGCAAATCTAAGTAGAGTGATTAGGAAGAGATGCACTGGAAAGGCTTGTACCCTGAGATGCCGTCCCGGGCACCACGGAGCACTGAGGAGTGGGGGGCAGGCATTTCTTAGAGCATTGTCAGTCATGAGTTTCTGGCAGTCATTGGGAAGGTGTGAGATGCTGCAGACACTCACTGACACCCCTCCTGCCATCGACTGAGAGACACCTATGGCTCTGTGCCACTTCTGAAGGGTCACGGAGGGCTTTATGGGCCACCTGCTCTGGTATGCTGTGAATAACCAGAAAGGTATTTTTCCCAGCTAAGTATGAAGCAATAAATGTACTTTGAAAGTAAGGATCAGAATGTTCAAAGTTCAGGGCTTCAAGCTAAGGTGGTTTTGTTATTTTGTTTTTTTTTTTTAACTGTGAGCACAACTTGCTTGCACAAGTGAGACATGCTCTTGTCTGTCTTAACACACGGCTTGTACTGCTGTAGGTCGGTTTGTAAAATACAGCTGAGAGTAGGGATGTCTGCTGTCTGTATCTGGAAGGTATAAAGGAAGGCATGGTTACACATATTGGATTACATGGTAGAAAGAAGATCCTGCTTGAATGGAAAGATATCTTTTTTCACTCATCTAGTTTCTGGGAGAGTAGTTAAGATTGCCATTGGATTTCAAGGGTTGCTTCATTACAAAGATGACAAAAAAACCCCTTCAAAACCCCCTAAACCTTGTTTTGCTTCTTAAGACCACTCTATTGTCTCCTAAGATTTATACCCTCTCCACTTTCTTAGAACAAGCTTGTCCTAAGCTATGATTTATGCAAAAGTTTTCCCTCAAGTATCTGAAGCGTTTTTTCCTTAAAATAATCGTTTAAAAAAAATTGAAAAATGGGACAATATAGTAAAGAATTTCTTTGCATATTTTCTTATTGATAGATCTGGGATACTTTGCTCATTTTCTATTTAAAATATTAGATTTTAGTAGTTGGAGGTCTGCACATTTAGCTATCATACTTACCTACGTAACAAGTACCTTACCTAGTGTAAAGCAGTATTCCAACTGTGACATACAGCAGTGAATTATTTTGATGACATAGTTGAAACTATACTTACGTTCTCTTGTCTAAAAAAGTTCAATGGAAAAACATTAGCTTTCAGGTAAGTCTTCATTTTGCTTTGTTTTATCATCTCTGAAATATTCTAGAAATTTATTCACAATTTACATTGAGTGAAAAATGGAGGAGATGATACAGCATGAATTCTCTCTTTTCTTTTTTTCCTTTAAATTTATCTTTAATCAGAAGGCTGAGTTTGAGGAAATTGAAAAAGCCCCTCCTCTTCTGGGATAGTTCTAGCATGGCCAACTTTAGTTCCAGAAATGTTTGAGTATCAGAGGTTTATGAAGAGTCTCACAGAATAGCTGGGAATAGCATTCATTCTCTCCTGTCTTTGTTACTGGGTTTACACATCAGCAGACAAGAACAAGAAGTGAAGTTACATTTTTGAAAACCTGGTTATACTATTTTTAAACTTTCCTACTGTTTCACGTACAGGAAACTGATTATGTGGGGAACCGTTGTATTCAAATACATCTTTACCAAACAAGATTTACCTTTACTGTTGACAAACTTGTAGAGAAAATGATTAGGATAACATGTAGTTACTCTAATACTGTGAGAGGGAGGAAAGGGTGTGGTGAATCTCTGCTCTGCTAAAACTCTGAATAGCAGCAGGGGTCTTTGTGAGGTAGGTAAAGACGCTGAAGGCTTCCATGACCCTGACAAACTCTGATAAAGGATATTTTGGAGGAAGTTGTTGTGATGGACGTTCAGATGTTCCAACGTCATCAAGCAGCTTTGTTTCCCTTAGGAAAACATCTTGAACATATTTTTCTGCATTAGATTCTGATAAGGAGATGACAAAATATACTTAATTATGACTACAAATTGCATACTTTATGATAACTTGGTAGGGAAGGGATATTGTAGATTTGATGTTTTCTGTCTGGCAGTAATTAGTTCTGCTCTGAGACATTTTTAACCCTTCCCACTTCAAAGAGAGTTGGAATTTGTGGCTGTTAATGATGGTGTAAACCCCAGGAGCTCTCATACTGTTGTGTTCAAGCAAATATGAAACAAGTTGCTGTCTTTCTCTTGAATTTCCCTGTGAGATATTTCTCATGGGGCTACCTTGCTGAGTACAATATTAAACAAACAAACATGTTTGTTTATTAAGTTCAGTCTTTAGATCCAGTTGGTTGCCGTTTCAAATATTAGACTAGACTTCTTGTCTCCATTTCCACGGAGAGAAGGAGCCTGTGCCTGCAGCGGCACGGTGGCTGTCGTGTTTAATTGGTACAACAGGGGTTTTGTTCATTCATCGCTAGCTCAAACAAGCTGTTACTACAGTAAACAAAAAAGTATAATTAAAAATCTGCCTTGTACAATAGGTATTTTTGTGCAGATGCTGTAATGCATGTGTGCTTGGATGTTTTTCCTTCCTTTTTACAGCAATATAAATGATGATTTCTGGAGATGAATAAAGAAACAAAGTTGCTTTTGTTATGAATTTTTCCAGTTGGATGTGAACACTTGATAAATGGTCGTTTTGTATAACTGGAATACAAGGGTTGAAGGAAGGTCTTGTTTTACTGTAGTATTGATTTATTGAAGAAAAAACCCCAATAAACAACAACCAAAGCTACAGTATTTGGTGGTACAAAGGATATTATGTATTGAACATGATTATTTTAAGTAGGAATGTTTTAAAATAGCATATGATAATGACAGCACAGTACTTTGACTGAACTAATGACTTGCATTTTATTCTTTCTTCTTTGCAAAACTGAGGGAATTGTGTGTCACTTATAATACTGTTACCTTTGCAGTACTTTTTTTAGTCTTATTTTTTGTATTGCACAGTATGACATGCAATTTTTGACCTGAGGATCAAATATTATTGCGCTAAAATATATATTACAGTGAATTCATTTTTTATAATGTAGTGTAGTAATAGAAATGCAGCAGCTTTTTGTCTGCATCTAGTAACTCAGTAAAATTTCCAATTCTGAAGTATAAAGCTGGTGACTTCATTTTAAATCATGCACAATTACAGTGCACTCACTTGTATGATTGCATGAGATGTCTTTGAGCTGTATTTCTGGTTTATGGAATTCTGACAATGTTAATGTTTCTTACCAAACAGACTTTCCAGGCTGCTATCAGTCAAGTGTTTCCTGCAGAGGAGGATAGCAAAAAGGATGTGGAAGATAATTGTAAGTTATGAATTTAAAAATAAATTATGCATTTGAAAAAAATATCTGCAATGAAGTGAATATTATTTCCTTACAAGCTTTCTGTTTCTTCCCTGTCATCTTTTTACGAATTTATGTATGACCTTTGCTAGTCCTTTAAACTTCTTAAAGTAAGCACATTTTAAATATCATTTGTTGTGGTTTTTATTTTTCATTTGAAAGCTTTAGAGGAATGGATAGTTAACATAATTTCCATATAGAACTGTTACTTGACTTCAGAAATACTCCATTCAGCATTATGGGTATAACTGTACTTTTTATAGTGTGGCCAAAGACAGTGTCTTTATCAGCACCTGTATTGTATAGCATTTTCCTGCATTTAAGGAATTTCTCAGATAGCATTCCTGTGGAAGTAGAGGTAATGGAAAATAAGTTTTAAGATTACCTTCCCAAAGCTGGAGATGGGAATTGGGACCTATCAGGACCACTGAAAATTGATAGACTTGAACTGGATACAGGAGTGCTGGTGGAGAAGGAGTTTTGAGGTGAGCTGGTGTAATAAACATCACTGTTGATCTGCAGGGCTTTTATTTTGTTAAATATTTGATAGTTAGGTGGATGGAAACAGTTGTCAAATCTGGGGAGAAGGAAGAGACTACTGAGAAAGCTGAGTTGCTGCTGTGATCAGCTTTTAGAGAACTATTAAACAAATATTTTTCTGCTGCTGCACTGTACAAGCAAATCACAGAGCCTCTCTGGTCTTGAATACTGATGAATGCAAGTCTTATAAACATGTCCTATAGTGTTCACTCGTTGGTGAAAATACTGATGACTTTGTAAATAGTGGGCAAAAGTATCTCCTATTGTTCTTCATTTAAAACAGAGGCTAGGGGTCTGGTCTAGGTGATGTAACCCCAGTTTCTGTCCTGGGTTTAGTATTTATGTCCCATGACAGGAAATACAGCTGTTACAGCTTCTCCACAAGAAACAAAAAGATGATATCTGAGTCTTACGATCTGACTTAGATGGTGCAGTGTCATTAGAACTAAGCTGATAACCTTGCTCCCAGCTGGTTATATTTTTGCAAACAGGATGTGGATTTAAACTTTTCAAAGCTGGTATCTGTGTTCTCTGTACATGGTGATTGTTAGGGAAATGCACTTAACGTGTACATCTGTCCCAGTGATTTTACTGAGATGTCCTGACACCTCTGTGTCCTAGTCAAGGAATTGAAATCTGGAATGAGATTATGGAAATAATTTGAGATTCCAACAGAATACTATTCAACTAAATTAGTCAGAGAAAATATCTTCTTTGGCTTCCTGAGTAGAAGATAAAAATACTTTGTTCAATAATCCTTTCTGTATCAAACATTATTTTTATTTTCCTAACATATTCTGCCTTGCTGGTCACAAGTTGCAGTTCATTTGCAGGATGTGTGAATCCAAAATTCATTTTCCTTCTCTGTCAGAGAGCATTTGTGTTGGGTGTCAATGATTTTTAAGAAAAATAACTATACTGAGTGTTTATAATACTGTTCTAAAACATCCTGAAAGGTGGGTATGAGGACAGGGTATTGGATAAGACTGTTAAAAAAACCCCAGATCTACAGATGCAGAGCCTTGCAATTACTTCATAAAACAATTTTCAGTAGAAACCCTGCTTCATGGTGTGTGCAGGAGAGACAGTGTGAGTAAATTTGACGTTGACGTTTCCTCAATTTTTAGTGCCTCACTTGACTTACGTGAACTTTGTGTGTGTGTAAGTAAATATATGGACAACTAAATACACATACATACACTGGTTATATTTAGACATGAGCCATATGAATATTCAGAATTCTCTCTCTCCAGTGACTTCCTTTGCCTCTGGATATGGATGCCTTTTCTAAAGGATTTAATCTAAAGAAGGTGCATTTTGAATTTGCTGACATAAGGCTTAGTTTGCATGTCTTGAGGTGGTGACGTTCCCTCGGGGGAGCAAGCTCCCATTGCACACTGAGTCTGCAGGTATAGCTCCTTTTATGAGGAGTTGTAATGAGAGCACTGGGGACACAGTGAAATCTGGGGTCCTTTGCTGTTTAGATAAGCTACCTAATAAAAAGTGGATGATTACCAGTTTCCTTTAAAACATACTGCAAACCCTGAGAGGTTCTTACAGTTAAGATTGTTCATAGACAATCACTGTGTAATAGTTTCTTATTTCAGTACTGAGAATCCAAATTACTTCAAATTGAAGTCTGCTAATTTTTTGCCACCCTGTCCCCTCCCAGGCACATACAAGGGGAGAAGGAGACTTCAGCTTTCATTAGAGCAAGCAGGAGTTTCTGTTTCTGGCCCATTTCCTTTTAATGTCTCTTTCTCTTGGGATGACCCCAATAAAAGAGGTGAAGGCAGACCTACAATTTGTGGTCTCAGTGCCATTTTCTCAGCCATGTGAACCGAGAATGCCTGGGGAGGGGAGGGCAAGTCTTGCTGTGCAGTGCCGGGTGTCTGTGCTCGGTTGCTGTAGCTATCCATGACTGTGGGGTTGTGGGGGACTGTGTGTCTGCTATGGTGGCAGAGGAAGAACTGTGGTGATGGGGGCCACCAGCCTGCTGTTTCATGAAGGAATTGTGCGCAGCCACGATTTCCAGGCTGTCGCAATCCAAAGGGAGAGTTTACCTAGGGTAAAGCTAAAGCATGCCTTGCGTGCCTCTGCCAACACAGGAATAGGAGTGCAAGGGATTTTTTGGAGGAAGGTGGTTTCTTCTGAACAAACCAGAAGCTACAAGGTCCTTTGAGAAGTGGGAATGATTCCAGGTATTTGAAACAAAGCTGTATTTAGTCATGTAATGGAAGGAAGGGCTGTTATTCAGCAGAGCTATGCAAGCCAAAGGGAGGCTGCAATTGGCTGGTGAACCTGACTTTGCTTCAGGCCAGTGTAGTGCAGGTTGTAGGGGACAGAGCCACAGCCACTCCTCAGTCCACAGGAGGAGGAAGGGTAAAAGCTGGAAAACAAAAACACAGATATTTTTGAGAAGCTCCCATTTTCCTTTGCCACTATATTTCGGTTCAGCAGGAGGAGTGTTGAAGGAGATGTTAAGAGCTGCTTACTGAACTTCAGGTATCTTTGTGGGGCAAGGTGGCTGCTGGGCAGGTTGACTTTAGGTCATGCAAATAGGCAGCCCTTCTTGCACATTTGTGTAAATAAGTTAGAATACTTTTTTGCTGCTGCAGCCCTTGAGAAAGGGCATCAGTTCAACTTGAAACAATCTTTGTTGGTCATTATAGATGAGAAGTGTGTATGTGACCCTTGCGTGTGGTGCAAGGTAGTGGTTACTATTACAGAATCACAGAACCAATTAGGTTGGAAAAGACCTCTAAGATCACTGAGTCCAACCTGTGACCTAACACCACCATGTCAACTAGACCATGGCATTAAGTGCCACGTCCAGCCTTTCCTTAAATAGAAAGGACATTAATGGCGCAGTGCTTACTCCATCCACAGTAGCTGGATGTATACAAGTTTTTATACTATATTACTGTAAGTTTTATCACTATGGCAGTCAGTCAGTTTTAACTATGCAGAATAATGTTGTGCATTTGAATTTTAAGCAGTGAGGTAAAAAGGATTGAGGATGTTTGAAAATGGAGGCTGTCTAATGAGTAATGCCCTCATTTGGTTTAGGGATAATATTTTTAACAGTGTTACAGTGGGAACTGGAAATGACCTCTGTAATTAAGGCTGCTGACACTTTCCAGTGCTTTGTAGCTGAAAACAAGGACCAGCTTTGCTGGAATGTGAACCTGTACCATCTGAAGCTTTCTATGGGTGCCTGTAACATTTCAGCAGTTACAGAATCACAGAGTATTCCGAGCTGGAAAGGACCCACAACAATCATTGAGTACAACTCTTGAATAATAGCCCATATAGGGATCAAACTCATGACACTGGTGTTAGTAGCACCATGCTCTAACCATCTGAGCTAATCTTAGGGTCAGGTGTTTTATGTTAAAGAGCAAAAGGAGAAAAATATAGCTAGGTTTTGGTGTGTTAGCTTTTTTTTTTCCCTGACAGTTTCTCTGAGGAGGCCTAGTACTAACAAAATTCAGAATTGAAGCAGGGAAGGTTGGGTAGTGCCTGGTGTGAAGCTGCTGCTGCTGCCTCCAGATCCTGATTAGATGTTTATATCCATCAATTCAAAAATCACCAGTAGCTAGCTATTACTCCAAATGTCAGCTGGGTGGCATTAGCCTGGGGACACTGTGGCTGAGATTGGAGAGGGGAGCTGGAAGGAAGGAAACAGTCATTGGTAGGATTTTGGTAGGCACCAGTTTCTGTGCTTAGAGGCTGGTATGAAGGCAGATGCACCGTGTTTGACTGACAGGCTTGTTAAAGGAGCTTACACTGAGCAGAGCCTGTATTTGAGGCTCCTGCAGTCTGACTCTTTGTTCAGCAGCTTTCTGTAAGTCCAGTTGTACAGTTAAGAGCAGGTCTGTGGTTTTTAAAATGTATATTGAGTCACTACTTCTGCCTCGAGACAGTGTAAAGAAATGATAGGATTAAACTGTAAACGAAGAGGGGAAGAAAAATCTCCTTAAATCAAAATTTAGCTTTTTGTCTGTACATGAAGGTAATCCTGAGCTCTTAATGGTGTGTGATTGTTTTTCACTTGCAGGTTCCCTGATGTATCTAAATGAAGCCACTCTCCTTCATAATATCAAAGTTCGGTACAGTAAGGACAGAATTTACGTAAGTACTGTGTGTCATGACAACCAGTCTAATAGAGATGTCCTTTCAAGAGTTCACCAAGTGTTTCCAATTCTGTTTTTTTCCCTATAACAGAACTGCTAACATAGAAAGGTTGAGGTTGTAGGCTTTTTTTTTTCCCTTTTTCCCCTTACATTATACTTTGAGATCAGAATCACATTTATTACATTATTGCCAGCTAATTTTTAGCAGGCAGAGCAATAGGTTTTTCTCTACATGACTGTTCATGTGCAACCAAAGCACAGCACTGTATCACAAATGTTCCTACAGGTAACTTATTTCACTGTTAACAAAGATGGTTTTCTTTCTTCATTATTTTTGAACGAAGCAAACAGGTGCCTTCTTTGACACCTCCTAGCTCAGATGTCCATCTTAATCTTTTATATTGCTATCAAATTGCCTAATTGTACTTAATGAATTCTGACTAAATTACATTTTGTCCTTGCCATCTGCCCAGACACTGACAGCTGTGAAACAGAAGATAAGCGTTTTCTTTCTTTCTTATTTTTTTTCCTAATAGAAACCTGTCAGGGGTTAATACAAAACAGTTCTACATATTTTTAAGTGTCTGTGTTAAAATAATCAACTTTTCTTTTAGCATACTATTGTAAAATTAATTTAGCTAAACCCTTTTATATAAATGTAAAGGAAAGTATAATTGTTTTCTTCTGTTGCAGTTAATTTACATAGCTTTTAATTTTTTATGGCTCAAGATCAAGCACCAGCTTTAAAATAAATAAATAAAAACGGCCATTTGAATGCTGTTCTGGAAAAATAATCCTTAAAGAAACCCAACCAAACAATAAAACCCCCCAAGGAAGTAAAATTTTGAATATGAACTGATCATGGGGTAGGATAGTATTTTTGTTCATAAAGCCTTTCTTCAGTGTAAATAAGTACTACTAATATGTTTTCCAGAATGTGTGTATTTTCTGAAGGAAAAAACCAAAAAAACCCTTTTTTTTCCCAGTTTATATTTTAACTACCTTTCTCTTGTAGACAGTTTCATGCCTTCTTTTAAATCTTGGTTGACAATATTTATCTTGTCATTAAAAGGAAAATTAATATTAGTACTTGCAACTCTTGAAGAAAAGTTTTCCTTCGGTGAAATAAGTGCTGAAAATAGAACCATCTAAGAAACGTCATATATTGTGTGTTCCAGCCTTCTATTAATGTATCACAATAGTGTCCAAATTTCAATTTTCTAGGGCATTCTCAGTAACAACAAAACAAATAAGGTATTCAGGCTGAAGATTTATCTCTTTTTCTTCAGATCTTTTCCTGCAAATCTGATTTTTAATTTGATTCTGACCCTTCTTCTTCCCTCTATGTAATCTGGCAATTACAACCAAGCGATGAGAGTTTTTCTCAGAAACATTTAAAAAACCCCCTCTCTTCAGTCTTCCTTATCCTATGGAAAGGTAAAAAGCAGTCTTTGTCTGAGATTCTTCTCAAATTCCTTCTCTGTGTGAGAGAACATTTGCATTCTGTATTTCTCTCTGTGGAAGGAGCTATAGCTAATTTTCTCTTTGCTGTGAATGCTTTTATTGCCTGGCTTGAATGCATTCCCAGGCAGGATCCTGTCAGTCCTTCCTGCTGAGTTGCTTCCATTAGATATTGAAAAGCTATCCTCCTCACTGGAGGACAGTGTGTTATGCTATCCACGAGTCTAGTTTATTCGCTTTTGAACAGGAGATTTTGGCGTCCTGTCCTTGATCCAGTAATGCAGACAATAGGAAATCATTTAAAAGGAGGTTGGAAGAAAGGTCAGATTCAGGACATACTCCACAGCTCGATGATTAGGAAATTTTCCCAGGATAATTTCACAGAAGTGCTGAGAAGATAATTAAAAGAACTCTGAAAATATATCCTGTCTTGTATTTGCATTAGCTGGAGAGAATCATAAACGCAATTGTTATACAGAGGCTATAGTTTCCAATAATAGACAGTTGCTCTTAACCACTTGCTTGGATACTGGCTAATAATTTACTGTTCATTGTTTTCTTCACAGACCTATGTCGCCAACATTCTTATTGCAGTCAATCCATACTTTGATATACCTAAGTTTTATTCTTCAGATACTATTAAAAAGTACCAGGGTAGATCGCTGGGAACATTGCCACCGCATGTTTTTGCAATTGGTATGTACTGAGCCTGTATTTGCCTCTTTAAAAAAAACCCGTTGAATACTTCAGAGTTATCTGCAAATTACTACCTTTAGCAGTAATTAATGGATTTTGAACTCTTATAAAATAAAACCACTAATGGCTAAAATTGCAAAGCTTCTTATCTTTGAGATGCCGTTTGAAGAACTTGGAAATTAGCAACCGTGACAACCCTGTTAGAATTCTTCTGCACTTCCAGTGTTGTAAGTCTTAGTGGTATAAAAACATAATTTGCAACCATTGAAAAAAACCTAAAATAAATAAAAAAGAAATCAAGAAATTCAAATTTTATAAGTGAAAAAGGCATAAAAATGATTGGCACTGTCTTTCAGTGTAGTAATTTTTTTTGCCTTATATTATGTTGCCAGAGCACATAACACTGTTTCCTTTTATATGCTTGTGTTGTAGACAGAAAGTACACTGAAATGTTATTTATGGCATAAATCTGATTTCAGTCACTTGAAAATAAAAAATAATTGGAAACTATAATCAAAGTTTGACTTGTTAAAAGCCTTCTCACTCTTTTGTCTTTTATTTTGAAATCAAAAGTATAAATACCTGGGGTTTAATACCAGTTGCATAACAAGAGACAGTTTTTCCAAGTTTCTTCAGATGTTGCTTGTTGCAAAGTACAACTCAAAGTTTCCCTGTTAAAAATAAATAAAAATAACATTGATTACTATTTTGTAAATACATGTAATTAGTTCTAGATGGTTGATTTGGTTTTGTTTTATCCTGGATATAGTTTAGTAGGCCTTTGTTTTCGAGACTTTTGAGTTCTTATATGTCAGTGTTGGAAGAATTACTACTGTAGTATAAATAAAAGGGAAACAGACTTTAATAAACTGTAAGGCATTCAATTCTGGAGATTTAGTTTTTATTCCTGAAAATGTTACATTTTAATTTTTCCTTTGTAGCTTAATTTTATCCTTGCAGTTCTGCTGAGTATTAAGTTTTGTCATGTTAACTGTATTCTTCTTTTTAAGCTGATAAAGCATTCCGCGACATGAAAGTGCTTAAGATGAGTCAATCCATCATAGTCTCTGGAGAATCAGGAGCTGGCAAGACAGAAAACACTAAATTCGTTTTGAGGTTTGTGTGTTTAGACCAAAGTTATTATGTGAATCTCATGTGTTTATGCATTTAGTTGACATAGAGGCAGAGCAAACTAAGGTAATCAGTAGGTTTATGATACAATTCAGTAAGATTTGTATTAGCTCCTACGTGCACTTTATTACAAGAAATGAGTTAAATGCTGACATGATAATACGCAGAAACAGCTACATACTCACAGAAACCTTAACTCAATTGTAGTGACATCATGTAGTTATTATGGTCTATGATGCAGTCATTTTGGTATTGCACATCTGGTATTGTGGCTGATAAAAAAACATAACTAGACATTTTAACTGTTTCTTGTTGGTTTTGCCGTAAATGTGTATTTCTGTGTTCTCCCTTAGTTTTTTTTGGTTGGTTGTTTTTTTTTAGTTTGCTTGAGTGTCCAGGGTTTTGAATGCTAATATGCTTTACCCTAGTTCACTGAATAAGACTGAATAATGAGATTTATTTATTTATTTATTTATTGATGTTCCTGTATGACCAATACTAAATCAGGTGTATTAAACTATGTGGAAGCCATATTGCTGACATATATCAGCCTGGCTTCCATATTTGCATTATCCTTTAATGTTTTTTCATCACTCTGGAACACTGTAACTGGAAAGAACTGCTCCATTAAATACACCTATCTAATAGATGGCCTGATTATGCAGGGAAGCACAGTGCGGGCAGTGGAAATACGCTCCCTTCCCCCGCTTTGGACTTGTATCCCTCTATAAATCTTTAATTCCCTTTTCCCTAACGTCATGTATTTTCTAGTATTTATGTACAGTAGAAGTATTATCTTCCACATCCCGTGAAGAATTGTCACAACTGTCTGTCTGTCCTTCATACGGCTCTGCTCTGCCCCTTGTGCAGCCTCTCATAGATAGCTGCAAGAATTACTGCAAGGTGCTGGTAATGATTTCCTACAGGGGACATCCTGACTTTATTCCTGCTAAGAGTAACAAAAAAAGACAGCAGGAACTGGAATATCTCATGAGAGATGCTCTTAAAGGAGATTATTCTTCTGCTTCTCAGCAAAGGAAGAGCTCATTACACAACAGACGAATATCACTGCTGTTGCTTCTCCCCACCACCCTCCACCATAGAGTCCATGTACAAAACATAATTGAGTTTTAAAAGCTGGAAGATTTTACCCTTGTGTGATTAGAAAGTAAAAGGTACTAGTACAGCTCTTCCAGTGCTTCTGAAGTTTTTTGGAAGGCCCCATTTTCAAGAACTGTTTTTAACTTGTCCCAGATTCACCTGTGAATTTCCATAAAGCATGCCCTGTGTGCAGGGAAAAAAAAAATTAAAAAAAGACCTGAACTTTGGAGCAAGTACATTGTGGTTTTATTTTCAAATTCTTTCTTCAGCTACTAAATTGAATCTTGCCTTAATTATACACCTGCAAATTCTTATCCTCACCATTTCTATGTGGATTTTTATTAACACTGATAGTTATGAATACAGAAATTGTATCCATGGAAGCAGTCTTAAATTCAGCAAATAGCCATGAAACCTTATGTGCTTACTAAGATTATTAATAAATACAGACAATACAGTAATAGTTTGATTATATTTCTATTAAATGGTAATTTTCATATGCATGTCTAAAAGAAATTTCTAGCAGGCCTTGGAATATTGAAAAAGGAAATTGAAGTGTGCAAGAGTATTTTTGTTTTAATGAAAAAGAAAAACTAAAAATTTAAAGAAAAATTAAAGCTTATTTTAAAGTGAATATGTATTTGAAACTTAAAATCAGTATACTTTCCCTATAGTAAATGGCTAGTATTTTTGCACAGCCATGTTAAATCATGTTTAATTGAGGTAACCTGACATGAATGATACTGATATTTTTATCTTGATTTACAGATATTTGACAGAATCCTATGGTAGTGGCCAAGATATTGATGATAGAATTGTAGAAGGTAATGAATTTTCTTTTGTTTAACTAAAGGTTCCAACATTACTTTTTTTTCAGAAATGTGAGTCAACAGCAAGTGAATAAAAGCTAGCATAGAAATACTATCAGACTTTCTAGGGCATAATTTACAGGTAGTTTACCTTGATCCTAGGTTCTGAAAAATTGCGTTTTTTTTATTCATGATTCACTTTATTTTTATTTATTATAGTATCATACAATCATTGATCTAGAAAACATTTACATGTGTGTTTGAATTGAACTTGATGTACTCCAGATAGTACCCAAGGTGGAATTTTAAACTGCATAAAATCTGCAAGGACCGATTTTATGTTTTTTCATTACTGTCTGTTAGTACCAGGAAAATATAATTCTTCTTCCTCACCATCAAGTTCTCAAAGTCAAATAAAGCAGTGAAGTTCTTTTAAATTATGATTCTGGGTCATTTTTCTGTTACATCATTTTTGTCAGAAACCACAGAATTCAGATTAGCACTTTGATTGTATCTATCTTTACAATAGACTCCCAAACCAGGTGAAAAGAGACTCTGTTGAACATCCTCATTGAGACTCTTTAATGTTACATATACTTCCTAACTGAACTGAAAATAGCTTTTTGAGAAAATACAAAAACAAACAACCCTCAGCCTAACAGAGCCTCATACATCAGTTTTAGTCCTCTATAGCATATAGTAAATTTATTTTGAAATTTCTTGACTCTGTGTCTTTTTCTTTAAAAAATTACTTACTTTGCTTTAAAGTTTTCTGTTTTCAAATTTGAACCACTTATTCAAGAGTAGTACTGCAGGCTTTAATCTCTTGTTGCTGTAGGTCTGCTTAAACCAGGTTCTTAGTGAAATCCACTGTGTGTTAAAGGCACTCAGAAACTGGGCAAGAGTTGGATAATGCCTGATGCAAATTAATTGGTACTTGTGGGTATTCCTCAAAGAGTTTGGGCTTTTTAATTTAGAACAGCATCTGATGCATGAATTCTGAAGGTTTTTAGGTATGATTTTAACAAGTATGCTTATGGCATATGTATTGCTAGAGGAACTTCAGCCTAGCTGAAAGACCTCGTGCAATTTTTGGCTTGCTTCATAATCCTTTCTTTAAAACTTAATATTACCTAAAATGCCTGAATAGTTATCAAAGATCTTGTAAGAAGTCAGATTTGCATTTTCATAAGCTTTAAGTATTAAAAAAATGAAAATACAGCCAAACTAAAAAAGTTAATTCTCATGTCCTATTACATGATGCATTATCATCCACACTTTATCCAAGCATTGATGTTATTTCTTCATTCTTTAATTTTTGTAGGAGCAGATATTTAAATGGTTGTCAGTGGATTTTTAAATCTGAGTTCCTGCTCACTTGGTTTCCAGTGTTTATTTTCAGCTAGAAGCCTCAAAATATCTTGCAGATATTTTTAGTGGTTTATTGTTAACATGATTCAGTAAACTATTTTTCTTTGATCTTCAAAGCTAGTAAAATGCAGTCTTTCAGAGGCCTTCTATTTAATAACTAATAAGCAATTTCAAACTGCTTAAACTGTGCATGATGTTTGTGGTGTGTATTTATATGTAGATGAGAATTAGATTGCTTGCTGCCATTCATTCTGTGTGGACTTTAATGTGCTGAAAAGCAGCAGCCAGTAAAAAATAAAATAGTCAGTCAGTCACTTAATTGACCTAATTTGAAAGGGCAGTTTTAAGTGGTTTTTGAAGTCAACACACTTTTCTAATATGATATTTATTAATTCCCTTATCAATCTATACATTGCATGCATGACATTTAAGTGGCATTTTTGTCTGCAGGATAAGTCGGTAGTTTAGATTTCATGAATAAAAACTAATTGGGAAGTGTCAAATTCTGTGTTGTCTCATGTAGTTTATATATCAGTTATTTACCTACATCCTGTGGAAGAACATCACTGAATAATTTCTGGCATTTGTCTGAATTTCTTGCAGTATTGATTCAAGTACTTTGCAGTATTACCTGGTATTTAAGTACTCAATTTATGTTCCACCACAATATATCCAGTATAATTTCTAAAACTGATTATTCCTAATAGGTAGTATTTTTCCTTTAATTTTCAAACCTTATTCCAAATAAGTTCCCTGATTAAATATATTTGTTTTCTCTTTCTTTTCGGTAGTTTCTTGGTTGAATTTTAACACTAAAAAAATTAATTTTTTTAAACAGCAAATCCTCTATTAGAAGCTTTTGGAAATGCAAAGACTGTTCGCAACAACAACAGCAGTCGTTTCGGGAAGTTTGTTGAAATTCACTTCAATGAAAAGGTACTGGAATTTTGTTACAGATAACCAGTGATGATTTTTTTGTCATAAAATGGAAATACTAGACTGGCAGAAGGTTGAATGTACTTATTAGTCTTGCAGCAACTAGCCAGTGTCCTACTTTACAGATTTTGCTTGTATTGTGTCACTTCGAAAAAAAAACCAGAGCCACACTGTACTGTCTCATTACTGGAACGCAGTGGCAAGTCAGTAGAAAAATTGCTTCCAACCACAAAAGATCAAAAATGGGTCCCTTCATTGCAAAAAAGCCTGGATGAAGGCTAACTCACTTGCTGTTAGCTATTCATGCATTCCTTTGATGCACAAGTAAGCGTGAGTTGCGTATTGGATATGAACGTATTTCAACTTCAAATGAATTACTGATTTTTTTAATGCATTTGTATGAAATTTTGGGACCTCACATAGTAATCTGTGTGACAGAAGTCAAGAAACTGGTTTTTTGATAGGAATACTATTCAACTGTGTATTTTGAGAAAAATTTTCTTTGGGTATAGTGGTGTTTGGGTGGCATATGTCTACACACGTTCCACAGTTAAGGATGACTGTATGGCTGGTCAGTATGTCCAAGCTGAAGACTCCTGTTGATGTTCTCTGTGGAGATTACATACATGCTTCTGCATCCTTCTGATTGAGGACAGACCAACTGCAAGATTTTGTTTCTTTTCTTGCAGAATTAAAGCTCATTATCTGGTCTTGAGCTTGCGGCCTTTTCCTAAGTTTTCATCACTTGGTTTGTAATTTAACTTCAGAGCTTTTGTTAATAGTTCAGATAGTAAATAACGAAATTCCTTCCTGGATAGAGAGCCTTTATCTGTTGGTCTGGTTTGTGTTAATAAGCCCTTATGGAAGGGATCAAAATTTTTACTTGAAATGATGGATTCATGATCTGTCAGTTTACCCATCAAGACTTACATGGTGTTTCAGGTTAATTACTTAAGCTGAAGCAAATAGCCCTCCGAGTATCTTCAGAAACTGCTTCAAAGCTTGTTTCAGCTTTCCACTGCAAGATCAGCCTGTTTACTTGAGCCCCTTTTTTACAGGACATCACACCTCACTTTGTGGTCACCTTATTAGGTCTGGTTTCTCAAAGTGATATGAGTACAGACTTGAGACCTCCTGAATAAGTGAATGACTGCATAACTGTAGTCAAATTTGTCAGTCAATAAATCCTTCTTAGTTCCTGTAATGGCCATTAAGTTCAGGAATTTCCTTGCTATTAAGATTTCTCTAGGCACAGCAAATTTTATCATAGGCCAGATAACAAATGGCTCTCAAAATCTGTGTTAGAATTCCTTCTCAGAAGAGAAGTGCAAGTGTTGGAAATAAAATGTTGTGTCATAATTAATTTGTTTAAGATCTTGTCCAAATATGTATTCTATAATTTTAACACCTTCCTTTTATTTTACAAGAGTCTCAGTTAAATGCAACTAGAAAAGGTAGTAATAGCACTGCCATCCAGTAAGTGTAAGGATGGCTGTAGTGATGCTCTTTGCTGTAACTCCTGAGATTCTGCTATGGATTTCTGCTTTTTGGGGTGAAGAAGACCCTTCCTTTAAGAAGAGTGTATGTATATATAATACATGAGCTAGGGAGAGAAGTAATGGTAAAGGCCATGGTTTCTTTCCTAGGCTTAATATGTATTAGGTATAGATAGATTTTAATCGTCTTTGGAGCAGTTTCTATTGAGTGAGTCATGATCAGGCAAATGTAAATTGAAAACCTGAATATCAAAATAATCCAACAAATATTCAGATAATCAGAAAAATATTTCTTTTTCCTAGAACTCGGTGGTTGGTGGATTTGTGTCACACTACCTTCTGGAGAAATCTAGGATCTGTGTGCAAGGCAAAGAAGAGAGGAATTATCATATCTTTTACAGGCTTTGTGCTGGTGCTCCAGAAGACATTAGGGAAAAGCTATATCTAAGCTCTCCTGACAACTTTAGGGTGAGTATCAGAGTCAGCATTTGTAAAGCTTGCCATATCATCATACATGGATTTTTCATATAGATCATATTAAAATCTCTATTTATTATCTTTGACAGACTCATTCCTATTAAGAAAATCAGGGGGTTTTTTTGTTAAATCTATTTGATCTTGGAATAAAGTTACCTGACGTTTTTCTTTACTGGAAGAATTCCTATACTTTGTCTTAAAATTGAGGAATCTGTGCTTTTCCAGAAAATGTGCTGTTGCATACCCAGCTGTTAGTAATGTTGTTACAGACTCTTCTAGAGATGTAAAGTGTGAATTTCTTCAGTGCAAAACAAATCTCCTCATTAATTCCAGTCAGTTCTTTGCTTGTGTTCTGTCATTTGTTTCCATCTCTCACCACTTCTTGCCTTATGTTTGGCTTGGAACATCATGGAAGCGGAATTTTGTGTATTCCCAAAATACGCAGACCAAATCTCTTGGGTTTTGAAGGGTTTTGTAATACAACAATGTGGAATTACAAAGACACAAGCTAAATGACTGTCATCTCCTTAGACGTCCTTGATCTTAAATAAGATGAGAAGCCCCTCTAACAAAGAATTAAGTTATTGTGCTGATTGTTTTCTTTGTTGGTCTATCTTCCTACTTGGATTTCTAGATAAAACTTGGACTGTGCTTATCTGTTGCTTTCCCTTTTGTACTCAGTTCCATCAGAATTCAGCAGAGGGCTAGAAGCTTTAAATACACAAATGTCCTACCAGTTTTGTGCAAAGCTGGGGGGTTGCACAGGTGGGACCTAAATTAGTGCACTCACTGTGGGGAAGGTGGGGTACACTGGTCACCAAACAGGCAGCTGTTGCCTCTTGGCTTGGCCAAGTCAGTCTCTGCGTATGGATGAGCCAGGAAATGGGCACAGAGCTGCACTTCCATATTGTGTGCAGTGTACATTTGTACTGTGGTATCAAGGTGATCTTATTACTACCTGTATGATGGAAACTTGATCTCATGCTTATTAGGAAAGAACTGCTTCCATTCCCTAGAAGGAAAGTTTTTATTTTGAAACACCCAACAAACACAATGCTTAAAAACACCCAACACCATTTATATTTGTAAAATATGGATTTAATTTTCAAAAATCTCTTCTTTACTCTGCAGTTACTCTGTGCAGTATTCCCTTGTATGTTTTAAAACTAAAATATTGAACAGATTTTCAAGTACATGTTTTTATTGTACAGCCACTTTTCAATTAAAATCTATTTCTTGAAGTTAATAGATTTTTATTTCTAGAATATGCGGCCTACCTGCTCTTGGAGATTTTTTTTTAAATCAAGAATTCTGCTCATGAGAGCACCCAAGGTTGTAGATGTCAGGGTTGGACTTAAAACCTTCTTAAAATCAGGCTGGTGCAGTACAGTAGTTAAGAGCTTGAGTTCTTTTACAGAGGACACTTTCTTACATATTACATTTATAAAGAGTTTATTGTCACACCAGCCTTATCACACTGTGACTTTTTTTTTTGACTTCTACTAAGATTGTAGCAAGCACTTGAATTTCCATTAAGGATTTTATTGCTTTACCATAAGTTAGTATTTGAATTCTGAGTTCCTTGCATGTGAAAGCTCCACTGTGCATGTTAAATTAAAAAAAATTAACACAGTTTTTTCTCTCCCTTAAAGTAGATTATCTTTAATTAAAAATCAAACAAAACCACAAAACCTTAGGATAATTTTCATCTTTGTAAGCTTGTAAATGAATATAAATATTCTTAAAGTTTATTACCCATATTGCACTAAATTTTCATCAAGTATGACTTTATAGGAGATTTTTAGGAAACCAAAACTGTAAAAGATCAATTTTCCTCCTAAATTTGCATTTCTTTTGTCAAGATTTTTTTTTTGTGTTCTTTATTCTCATTTGCTGTTTCTGAATGGTTCTGAATAAGCACACTTGTGTCACTTTTTTTTTTTACCACATTTTGTTGACTGCATGTCTGTCTGGTTCAGAATTCATAGAAATGCCATCTTTCAAGCTTCTGATAATAGATTGTGATATTTATTATACGAGGTAAGGTTTGATGATTGATCAGTATTTTCCTATCAATACTAGGTTTTTTTACAAGAAAGATATTCATAAAAAAACCTCATACTCTAAAATTGGTTATTTAGAAAAACTCATCCCTTAAGTTAGTTTTGCATTGGCTTTATTGTGCCCCTTGTATTGTGCCTTTTAGCTTATCAAATCAAAGTCCAAATTAGGGCCAGTTTGAGTTCTAAGACTCAAGCCTGGTTTCTCTTAAGTACACTTTGTTGGAAATAGGACCGTCTCCAATTTAAGGTCTTTTTGTTTTGCTTTGTTTTTCACAGAAGCAAAATATTATTAAAAGATAAAGGATAACTTAATTCTCTTCACCCCATGGGCTTGCTTCCCTTTGACTTAAGTGGTCCCTTGGAATCTTCCTCCCCATACATTTGGCCATTGTGGCATAGGGACACATTGCTGTGGGCATGTAAACCAAGACACTGCATTGGCTGCACTGCCTGACCTGTCCTCTGGATTTCAGCAGCACTGATGGCCATTACCTCTATATTGGTTCATCCTTCCCCTGCAGGTTCCCTGGGGAAGTGAGAATTTACTTGCCAAGGATTATGCAAATAGTCCTGCAGTTCTGCAGGTTTCTTACTCACCCATTCTCCAGCACACCCACATGAAAGCCGGCAGTCTTGGGCGCTCGTGTTTTAGGTTGCCCTGCAGAGGTTTTCAGAAATTCAAGGTCATGAGGTAACCCTGTGCTGAACCTTGTAGGTCTTTGTGCCTTGGACTGAACCACATGGCTATGAAAGTAAAGCTGCACAGTAAATCTGTAATTCTGTACCTGGAGTATAGTTGATGGGGATGAGAAGCTGAATTTCTTTCACATCTAAATTTCAGGAAGAGAAGTCAGATTGCCTTATGTTTGGGTTATTGAAGTTATAATGGGGTGTTGTACTTCACGGAAAAAAAAAATCAAACCATAAAAAGCAAAACTCAAGTACAATGGTATTTAGATGTACTATATGATAACCTGAAACTGTGTATATGTGTTCTTTAAAAATATAATTTCTCCCTGATTTAATATATAAATTTACTCAAGGTTTTCGCTTTCAAATGAAAGCCATTATCTTGTGATTAAATGTCTTCTACTAGGTTATTATTGAATACCATACTGGTTCACATTCTTAGCCTGTCAGATAAGTTTCCACACTTTATTTTTGAAAAGTATGACCTTTTTCCCTTCCCATCCCCAGTTCCTGGGATTGTGTTACTAATGCTGTAATACAGGGATATATTGTGTTTGAAATACGCTGTGATTTGCATTCTTATTGGCTGATAAAGAAAACTTCAGTACTTTGTTAAACACCAAGCTAACTTTAAACAGTTGTCACTTTGTTTTAATATTAAATTTATCACCAAGTTTTCTTCTGCTGTTAGAAATGCTTTGAAGAATATTTTGGGGTTTTAGAATTTTGCATGTAAATTTTAATCAGAGAGTAGAATTGTCTGTGTTCACCTATTAGAAAACATCTTTGTTCAGTCAAAGAGCAAAGAATCAGTTCACTTCCTTCAGACAAAGGGCTCTGTCCAAGCTTTTGGACAGAGTTCTTACATTAGCTGAACAAATCAGAAAGAAAAAAGCTGGCAATCCCATTTTGCTGAAAGCAACAGTAATTATTTAAATCTAAATTCAGTCTGGTTTACTGAACAGTAAATCTGAGATTACTATACAACATGAGGTGGCTATCAGAAGCCAGATTCTAAATAAGGCTTCTGCTTAGACCATGCTATAAGCTTTAAATATTCTTCAGGCTTTTTTATACACTATCTCTCTTACTACTTATAGAAATACTTCACTGCTGAGGAAAAATAAGTAGTTTCATATTACACGTAGGCCAGAAAATTAATTCTTTTGGTTCCTAATTTTGGTTGTCTTTTCTGTAATCCTGGACTCCTTGAATAGGTTTAATAGAATCAAAAATTAAGAAAATATTGTGTAACTTAATATCTCATTGCGTCAATAAGTATTTTAGTTCTCAAAATCAAGAAACTTTCAACAGAAGTTTGGTACTGTTGCAGTTCTTTAATTTTGTAGATGTAAATAAATATGTTTTCAAGAAATGAGTTATGAGCACTTACCATGTTGTTTGTATCAAATGCTTAAATCAAGCTATGTAAGGCAAGCCTTAAATAAAAGCATATGTTTTCCTTACTTCTGTCTTTAAGTATGCTTTTCCACTTTTTTATTGTTACAGTACTTAAATCGAGGCTGTACCAGATTCTTTGCCAACAAAGAAACAGACAAGCAGATTTTGCAAAATCGCAAGAGTCCTGAGGTATGTTTTTATCGTCAGTTACTTTCTATTATTAAGTAATAATAGAGATAGAGTTGAAAGTGATTAGAATTTTACAGTGTGGAATGAAATGTTCATTTTACACATCTTTATAGGTCTGAAAGGGTACTCCCAAAACTGCTGTATTCAGAACTCTGCTTTGGAGTTCAGTCCTAGAAATACATTTTAACATGCATCATAAAATCCCAAATGGAACAGTGTATATAAAATGGTTTCCTCTTCATTCTTACAATAATGTAACACTTAATGATGCAGCTTGTCTTCTGTGGAAAACGAAAATCTAAGACGTTTTGTAATTTTCTTTTTTAAAATCTTAACTGCTGGTAGGAATAGGTCAGAAGCAATGTTTTTTTCTGGAGCTGTTTTTACTACCTGGAGCTTTGAAATGATCCTCCAAACTGTTCTCTAAATCACTAGTGCAACCTCACTTCTAGCCATTGACTATATTCTCCTTGGTACATTTTAAACGTTTTTGTTTCCCGTTGCTATTAACTGCTATTTATGCCAGAGCATGGCATTTCCTGGATGAGAGTCTGAAGCTTCAAAACATTTGTATCTTCTTGCTCCATCTCTCTTTACATTTTTTAGAACTTGAATTACCAGAATTTGTTAGCACTTAGACCTTTGAGCTGTTCACATGAGGATACTAAAGAATTTGTTCTGAATTAATAGTATATATGAATTGGAAGTTGTTAAAACACTTAATTAAACTCTACTCTGTTCTCTAATAATAAAATTTTCATCTACTCATACTTAAAGTATGAAATTCACATTTGTGTAGCTGGAAGCTATTTCAAATATTAATCAAATCCATATTTGTGATTCAATAGCAGGGTAGGCTGCATACATATCTGACAAAAATACAAAAATAACTTTACTCAAGAGCCTCTTTCCATCAAGTGGCCATGCTATCTCTTTCATAACTGTCTTGAAGCTCGTGCTCAACCATGAGAGACTGTGTAGATACTTCATTTGCTCAAATCAACGTTGTCAGGTTTACCCCTGGATTTCTAGTGGTTGTATTATTGTAACACTGAGGATGTAATCCTGACTGTTGTTAAATGTAGGCTATTTTCTATAATCAGGGCTGGTGGAGAGTGAGATACAAAAATATTTATTTGACATCACTGTGAGGCAGAAAGCTGGTAGATACTTAATTCTTGTCAAGCATATAGGCTAGCATTGGGGAATTTTGCCTCAGTTTACCCAATTTGCCTTTAATGTAGAATTGTAGCGAGTAGACATAGAATATCAACATTCACTTATTTTTGCTACTGGAAGATGAACCTGTGCAATCTTCTGTTATTGATGTGATTTACAGGTGGGTGTTCTGTCATAAAACTTGTCTCCTAATGGACTTGAAATAAGAGAAGACTTGATTTGAAATCAGTGTTCGTCTAAATTAAAACATACTGAGAGTATAGTTCTGAAAACATATATAAGACATGAAGTAGCAGAACATATGAGACCATAATACTTGTACATAACTGCCATATCCCTTTGAATGCTCAATAAAGGATCAAATTTAAATTATATTTAAACCAAGCATAGCCATTTAAACAGGAAATAGATTGCCTTGTGCAGGTTTTTAAATTGGAAATTTAGTATTTGCTCTGTCATTTTATAAAAAATATTAAGTTTGTTTGAATAAAAATAGCTGGAATAGTCAATTAATACTTCAATTATTTTTGTGTTTTCCTTATCAGGAAGATGAGGTGATCATTTTACATAATTAACATGTAGTTTAATGTTATTGATGTGCCTACATGTTGTGTGAAGTGAATTTTTCAGATGCATGTGGTGCTTTGTTTTGATAAAAATCATGTTAGCTTATTTGACATTAACAAGGCTATTTAGTTAATTATTCTCTTTAATGTAAAACATTTAAAAATAAGTGTAAAAACATAGCTCAGTTTGTGCATGTTCATATAGTTTCCTGATTGCATGCAGATGTGTTACTTTCTACTATTTAAACTGGTTTATAGCTAAAATAGCTTTCAATATATTTAAATTAGAAAAACCAGCAAAATGTTAAAATTGGTATTTCAGAACACAGCCAGTATTCTTCTAACCTGTACAGCACTGCAAACAACTTTTCTGTTTCTTAATTACTAGCAAAAGCTAACAAGTATATTTCTCTAAATAAGTCTGTTTAGAATAGGGATAACTGTCCTCTATTTATCCTATACTCCTTTCCCGTGGCCTGCCATTCTGTCATCCTACTGCAAGGACCTCCATCTTCTTTCAGCTGCTTGGGGCTAGAAGGACTTCTTTGTATTAAATGCTCTGATAGCTCCCTTAGCCAAAGTCTTCCTTTCCCTTGCTCAGTATCTCATATTCCCCTGTCCTTAGCAGTCACATTCTCTCTAGCTTCTGCTTTCTGAATATAGTTTGAAGCTTGCTTTGAAATTTAAGTTTGAAGATCATGCTTCCAAGTATCAACAATTTAAAATAAACTAAGGTTCTTGCGAAGCCTATATTGTATGAAGAGCTCGAATCTCTACTTAGTTTGGCATGCTTTTGTATGCTTTTTGTTATGACTTATTCTTGGCTGGAAATATTTGCTTACATTTACTTTGCAGCACTTACATAGAATTTTTGGTTTTTCTTGTTTTATAGTATCTTAAAGAAGGTTCTTTGAAGGATCCACTGTTAGATGATCATGGAGATTTCAACAGAATGTGCACAGCAATGAAAAAGATTGGACTGGATGATGAAGAAAAACTTGATCTTTTTAGAGTAGTGGCCGGTGTACTTCACCTTGGAAATATCGATTTTGAGGAAGCTGGGAGTACTTCAGGTTGGATGAAATATAAATTGTTTTTTGTAAAAATACTGAAAATGCCTCTTGATTAGAGATATTTCCTATTCATGTGAACTACTGCTTTAGAAAGCTTCTTTGTGTTCACGGGTAATTCAATCTTAATTCACCCCCATTTCAAAGTCAAGTTTACCTGTTTGTTTTAAAGTTGCACTTTACAAGCTCTGCAAGCAAATAGGCTTTCACTGAAATTGTTCAAGAACTTGTTCAGTGAAAAGTTGGATATAAAGAAAAGAGCCATTTTGTGTCTCAAAACAATTCTTGTGTTTTAATTATAGCTTTAAAGTCCAACTTCTGTATAATGTCATGAAAATACCTTGAAATTAGAAATTAGCAACTCTATCTGTAGGGAAAGGCGTTATGTCCTTTGGTTTCCAAAAATAACATCATGTTAGTATTTTGAGATGTGAGGAAAAAAAGTTAAAGCAAAAACTTAGGTAAATATAACTTCCTAATTTTAAGACGTTACTCACAAGATGAAGTAGTACAAGTGTAGTTGGGACTTAATTGCAGAATGTGCATGAAGGTTGATGAAGGAGAGTTAATGTGTTGGAAATTGTCCTTCTTACCTTACTACTGAAATCAGCCTCTCTAAATTGAGAACTGCTGTCTGTATATTCCTGAAGGACTAGTTCCTCTGGGTCTGGATGTGCTACAAATACAACTATAGTAGAAAACATAAGTATGTAGGTCTATCTTGAGTTGCAAGATAGAGTGAAATTGGTTCCTCTTGGTCCTACTTCAAGTATGTATAGTTGTTGGTGCAGTTGTTTGGAAGAGCAGACCAAAGAACATTTTAAAAGGTGTTCTGAATTAAATGAATTAAATGAGTACTAACCTTACAGGTTCACTAGCTTCTGACCCCAAGTACAGAATCAGCACAGAAGTGTACAAAACATTCTGTTCAGAAGGGATCATGGGAGGGCTCTAGTCCCATGTGTCCTGGTCAAAGCAGGGCCAGTGCTGAATTCAGACTGGGTAGCTTAGGGTTGGCACATAGGTGGGCTTTTTCTTCTTTTTTTTTATTTTTAGATCTCTGTACTATGTAGATCAAATCAGAACCTCCCCAGTGTCAGTTTATGCTGTTGCCATCTTCATGAAGATGACTGAAATGAACATGATTAATGTGAATGAATCTGGGAAGATGCAGGTGTAGAGAAGGGTAGTAGCTTCATGTAATTCAGCAGTAAGCTTCCCACAGAGCTTCCCTGTTTGGGCCTTTTGTGAGCTGTGACTTAGGCATTGATAAAGTGGAACAGTGAAAAAGGCACAACTGTGAGTGGAGAGGCAGTCTGGGGAGGCAAATGAACAAGAAGAGTGGGAACCACTGATGGTGAGGAAAGTCAGGGTTTAGAAGAGGGAAGGTCACCAGAAAAGTTACATCCTCTAAATACTGCAATTCAGACATATGTTTTTCTGGAATAAATTTTTGAATTTCTAAAATGTAAATGAACTTCTAAAATGTAAATGAATGTATTGAATTTCTAAATTGCAAATACAGGTTTTGTTCTTCCCTCACCTTGTGTGTCTTCACACAGGGTGTGCATTCGAACTGTTCCAGGCAGTGTCTTACCAGAGACCCTCTAAAGTTCTGTTGCTGCTCTACTGTGAACAGGAGGAAATACATGTAAATAAATGCTAGATTTTACTAAAGCAGGTGGTGTTCCAGTTGGAGATTTCTGCTGGCTTAGCCCAGGCGCCGAGGCAGGTGCAGAGCAGCAGGGAGTGCACCCCTTGGCTGCTTGCCTGCGACATGTACAGAGCCTTATCTGAAAAATCCAAGTGCCAGGAGTCTGCCCTAGCAGGCACTTCTGCTGCATAGCAAGGAAGCCTGAAGGATTACAGGAACATCTAAGTTCAAAAGTTTTAAGTCACTAGAGTTAGTTTGTAAGGCTTAGCACTTATGCATTTTGGGATAGTTCTTCCCTACAAGCAGGATGATTTTTGAACAGCCTGGAAAATGTTCTAGAAATACGGAATTTCATGCATGTTTTTTGGGCGGGCTGTTATTTTTGTGTTTGTTTTGAGGGGTTTCCTTGAGGGGTTTTGAGAACTGACTCTTCCCACTTAACGGGTCGGAAGTAATTTCCAGAGGCAGACGGTTGATTCCCTCAAGGCCGATGCTGACGGTGTGTGTCCGCAGGGGGCTGCACGCCGCGCGCGCGGAGCCAGGCGGCGCTGGAGCGCTGCGCGGCCCTGCTGGGCCTGGACGAGGACGACCTGCGCGGGAGCCTCACCTCGCGCGTCATGCTCACCACGGCAGGGGGCGCCAAGGGCACGGTCATCAAGTGAGTGACGGCACCGGGGCCGGGGCGTGAGGGAGCCGGGGGCGTGAGGGAACCGGGGGCGTGAGGGAGCCGGGGCGTGAGGGAGCGGGGTGTGAGGGGCCTCCTGCGCTGCCCCGTCTTACCCACCGGCCCAGTCGGCCCCCCCCGCGTAACCAGCTGCAGGTGAACTGAGGTGCACTCGGGCCAAGCGCAGCTGTCTAAAGCGCTTCCTTTAATGGGCTACGAAGCACAAGTACGCCCCCATGGTCCTACAGAAATCAGAGCGTGCCGAAGGCGAGCAGGCTTACAGTGCTAGTCACTTTGAATAAGTAACTCCTGCGTTGTATAAAATCTCTCATGTGTCAGTGAGTACGCTGTGTGGCCAAAGTAAGTATAGCAGTCAGCCAGTTAAATCCACAGACTACACAGCAAATTTGATATGCTAAAAGATGTAACAGATACGTTGTATCAAGGAATGTTAATGCGGTCCTAAAGTCTTTCAGAAGACACTTGAATCTTTGTCATGAGGGCTGCACAGTGCTCCCGTGAGTGCTGCCCTGCAATAATTAGGGCTGGGATGCTTTAATTAGAGGGTAGTATATCCACCCTTCTTAATGTCTCAGTGATCAGTGTTCTTGTGTTAGTTACATCTAGTTCTTCTGAAATCAAGTTTCAACTTTAAAAACACTGATGCAGATGGTAATCCAGGAATGTGCTGCTTTTTTCTGGTTTTGGTAAACACCCATGTAATCTTGACTGCAATGTTAATAATGTTTCCCAAAAACATTGTTAGAAAGTGTGTTATTTTGTTTGGCTTGGTGGTTTGGTTTGGTTTTTTTGGTTTCTTTTTTTTTGCTGTTATCAAGGTAACTTCCTAGGCACAGGAGCAGGATAGTGATTTCTTTCTGTATGCACATGGAGAAGGAATAATGGCAAAGAACATGTATAAACATGGTACCAGTGATAACATTTCAATACCATGAAATTTATGACTCTTGCAAGACTGAGTTTTTTATGAAAATGACAGTACAGTTACCTTTTATTTATGAAAAACCTCTAGCTTCCACCACAAATTTTCTCTTGCTGAGATTGATCCTAGCATACAAGCTGTCAGGGGTGCTAACCAAGTTGTCTGCAAATGAACTGTGTATTTTAACATCTCGTTTTCTATGTTGAGTATACTCTGGAGTTCAAAGAAACACCACATTAAAAACTGAACTTGGACTAAGCAGTTTGGAGCTGTGTTCAGCTAAACGTATCAAACTTTTAGTTAGGAAGCTCATGAACGTTCACTTTTTGGAAGAATACACGTGTGGTTTTTGTTGACTTATGGAAACAATCAGATTTTAGTGAATTGGAAATACTTTATTCACATTACACCAGAAGTTTAGTATATGAAACGCCTAATTATCTGTATTAATGTGGTTTATTTACATTCCTTGCATATTTTGTCTTTGGAAATTTATTACGGAAATTATTATTATGGAAAAAGTTCTAATGCAGTGACAAATGGTAAGTAGTGTTGGGGGGAGGGTGATGTGTTATTCTGCCTTCAGTTAAAAGCTCAAGATCTAGACCTCTTAATAGCGTATTCAAAAGTCCATTTCTGGAGAGTAAATTCTTCTTCTCTCCCTGCCCAGTGTAAATTCCTCCTCTCTCTCTCCCACCAGTTACTAGAAATTGAGGGCTTTGGGTAATTATCATCTTGCTGCCTTATCAGATGATATGGAGAGTTACAAGTAATTTTTTCCCTTCATTACAACCTTTATGTGTAGGAAAATGTTGGTCTTGCAGGAAAAAGTGTTTCCAGTGAAAAATATTGACCGAGTTTTTACTATTTGCTCTTTTCCAGACCATGTCTAAATTGACAGCAAAATCCTTGATATATTCATCCAGGACCACCTTTATCAGTATTGTGGATAACATTAGAGTTGAAAATTACACATTATACAGTACAGATGGTACTCATAGTAATGCATGGCAATATGAGCATTGAGATTTTGAAAGTCAGTAACATTTTTTACTTAATTCAGGTTGTGATGCACAATAATTGCTGATCTTTCTGTTGACTTACTGCTTACCTGGTTATTCTCCATCTTCCATTTGTATTTTTTAATTCTCTTCAGCTTACCACCACCCACTCTCCTTTACTGAGATATATCATGTGGATTTTTACATTATGAATTTTTGAAAATAATTTTGTATGCTAATCTTGCTGCCAAGACTTTCTGCTTTCTTAATTCAGTATTATTAGCCCAGTTTTGAGAATACCCTTAATTTCACATTCCTTTTAAGTGAAAGCATTAAATGGAAACAAAAGGGCTTAGAAGAAATTGTGTCCATGTCAGATTCAGATGACACCCCACTGGAAATGCTCTCAGTGAACTGCTGATTTAGCCTCTGAGAACAGATTAGTTTTGGCTGTTGCACATACAACACATAGATAAAGCTTGTCTGTATAGTTTCCTTTTGAGAGTGATTGGTGGGACATATCAAGCTACCACCATTATAAGGCACGCCCTGTCACCACTTCTCAAGTGAAACCGTCAAAGAAGGTTTCTTAATTTTTGTTACAGCTTGTAGTTTACTTTGGATTAAAACTGTAAAGATTTTCTGATCAGCATATTTATCCTGATAAGCCTGCGGTGTTATTAGCAGTTTGCAGTTTCAAAAGTCTGCAAACACAAGAAGCTATGTTTTTGTGCCAGCAGATCTTATTTTTCCCCAGTGTTTCATTTTGGGGGTGTCAAAAATGAGTTCAGCAGACTCCTTACAATATCTCAATGATTGCATTAAGCCTCTTTTGCTAGCATTTTCAAAACTTGTGCATCTAAGAGCAAACATACTCTAATAAATACACCAATATCATCTTCTCCTGTGACTTACTGCATGTACAAGGAAAGTGGATTGGACTGTTTTAGATACTGGTTAAATAGACACCACTTTTTCTATGGTAGTGTGGTTTAGAAACTACTTGACTGCTATCAGTATTAGAGTTTTGACAAGTACATTGTTTTATTTTGTTCCAGCAACCCAAAGAGCTAGTCATTTCTCTCTCTTTCTTAGGGACCTTTTGTGTGCAAGTAGATCATGTGAGTCCTAATAGGTCACCGTGAATAAATAGCTCGGCTGAAATCACTGTGCTCAGAGTATAACAAAGGCTTTGTTCTGCTGGGCACAGTGGAGCCAACAAGGAACAGTAGGAGGGTGATGCTGAATGCAATCTCTCTGAATTTTATTAAATACTCATGTGCAGTGAATTGCCAGGGGGACTTGGCTGCACTATGTCTATCTGTCCTTGTCTCCCAAAACCCCATAATAATTACCTTGTTGGATTATGTTTTTGCCATCCATGTGAAGTGTGTTTACAGAGAGAAGTAATGTGTTAGGATTCAAAATCTGGTGCTTCTCCTAGACTGTAAATGTGCTACTGTGCTATTCTCTTGCTCAGTTTCTTCCTTTCCAACAAGACTTTCAGAGAGGACTCCATCATCACAAACTAAATTATTTTACAGGGTGAAAAAATTAACTTGTATCATTTCAGGTCCTCCAGCTTCTTCTGCAGTGCATTTTCTACCAAAATGCAGTTTTTTTAGTGTGCTACTGAAGCCTCAGTTGGAAAAGATTTTTCAAAAAATACTTCTCTGCATTTTTTTGAACTTAAGTTTTTCTCAAATTACAAATGTGCTGGTTAGATTCTTTAATTAAGTGGAGTATTTAACTAAGTGGGCTTATTTCATCCAGGCTACTTCATTTATGAATCAGTAATCATATTGGGTGACAGTAATTGATGGATACTGCTTCACCTGCTCTCTCTCCCTCAGTTGTTGTCAATCATGGGCAAATTATACATATTTCTAATTGAAGTTTATTTGTTCTGGAATATATTTGGGAACTGCATGGACTTATCCACAGGCTAAATCTAGCCCATCAGTGGCTAGGTCTCAGACTCTAGATCAATGGAAACCTTGCTGAAGCAGTTGGCATGAGGACCAACAAGGGTTTTTCTTGCAGCCTTAACAAAGTGCTTAGAATTCGGAAAAATTTTTCTTTATTCCATTCAAGTAGCTGATACATGGAGGAGAGTAGAAGAAGGTGAAATGGAGGAAGGACAATTTATCTTTTCATGTTCAGGCAAGAAACAAGAGGAGAAAAAGAGATTCATTTTTCTTTGTGCATACCAAAGAAAAGGAAGAGCTGAGGGAAAACAAGTTTGTGAGAAGAAAGTTACTTGTTCTGAATGTCAGTTCTGTGATAGGGCTCTTGCGTATCTACTGTCTCAGTGCATTTTTAGCATTATTTTGTGGTTCTGAATTTTCAGTTGGGCAAAATGCGTTTCAGAGTTACATTTTCTCTCCATGTGTGTTTGCTGCATACTATGAAATTTAACAAGAAGGGTTTGTGCAGTCTTCAGAATTGTACTTAATAATGGCAGAATTTGCTATTTTGAAAACCAGGACCATTTTGTAAATACATGCTCTAGCAGTACAACTATTTGTCATGTTGTTTAAAAAAGTAAGTGAAAAACATAAAAGATTTTTATGTATTGTATTATGTAATAGCTCTGCAGCTGACGTAGGAATTAGTATTCTGATCTCTTAAACGTATCAGAACAGAATGCAAAGGTACCTTCCTTCTATTTATAAGCTAAGATTTCTGTCAGTACTCATTACCTTAAGATAAGATAGATACTTAGTGGAAGACGAGATTGTGTGTTAAAGCTAATTACTATCTAATATTATGTAGCTGCAAGTATCCTTTGGGAATGGAGTCTCTGGTTCTGTGCCTTACCAGTCACAGTAGAAAGTGATCTCCATCACTCTAATGATTCTGCATCAAAAGTATTATCCTTGAAGAAATAAATAAAAAAAATATTAGTTAGTTTAGTGCTTATGAGTTCTGGGAAGTGACGGAAATGATGCACTGTGTGTAAGCTGTTGCTGTGGTTTAACCCCAGCTGGCAACTCAACCCCACAAAGCCACTTGCTTACTCCCTGCCAGTAGGATGGGGAAAAAAATTGGAAGGGTAAAAGTGAGAAAACTTGTGTGTTGAGATAAAGACAGTTTGACAGGTAAAGCAAAAGCTGCATGTGCAGGCAAAGCAAAACCAGGAATTCATTCTCCACTTCCCACTGGAAGGTCGGTGTTCAGCTCCCCAGGATAGCAGAGCTTCATCAAGTGTAATGGTTACTTGGGAAGACAAAATTTCAAATTCTTAACATCATTCCCGTTTCCTTCTTCTTCTTCCAACTTTTATTGCTGAGCATGATGCCATATGATACATAATGTCCCTTTGGTCAGTTGGGTTCAGCTGTCCCGGCTGTGTCCCCTCTCAGCTTCTTGTTCACCCTCAGCCTCCTCACTGGTGCAGTGGGGTGAGGAGCGGAAAAAATGTCAGAGCAAAAACTAAACTATAGGCTTTATTCTAACAAAACAAGTCATAAAAAAATAGTTGAAATATATTTTGTAGATGAGGATTGTCAATAGAGTTTCTAATTATCTAGTAAACAATTACGAAAGCATCTGAATCTCATGTCTACTGATGGTAACAAAACATTATTCTTGTTTTACAGGTAAGATAGTCTAACTTGGCAAGAATGTTTCATACCTTGGCCTAGAGATCAGGGGGGTTTTTTTAGGTCCTAATTTACAGTATTGGAAAGGCTGTTTTTAAGTTTAGAGTCTAATCTCAGCATTTAACAGTAAGGAATTCTGAAAGATAAGATCTGTATTTTGCTTTTTTAGGGTACCCTTGAAAGTGGAACAAGCAAACAATGCTCGTGATGCCTTGGCTAAAACAGTGTATAGTCATCTGTTTGATCATGTAGTGAAAAGGGTAAACCAGTGTTTTCCATTTGAAACTTCTTCTTTCTTCATTGGAGTTCTAGATATAGCTGGTTTTGGTAAGTATACTTAAAATAATTTCTAGTTGTCACTTTTTCCCATCAAAGATTCAATTATAAATTCTGTAATGAAGAGTGGGAGGGTTTTCCTTTTGGTGTTGGTGGTTCCTGTAAAGATTTTGCTGTCTTTGGCTCACTGAAATTCAAAATAGGGCATGTTTTGTGGTGTGCTCTAGTCCTGCTAAGGTTGTCCAGGCAAACAGTCTTTGGTTTTCAGGTCTTCAGAGCTATGATATCCTGTGCCAGCCTGTTGTAACATAGATGCCTGAAGATATATTGGTACAATTTCACTGTATGATGGCATCTTGCTTTGGTTTGCTGCCAGCTGTCTGTCATTTGTCTTAGAAATATCATTTGCTGCAGTATTTTTAGGTATCTTGTGTACAACTTGGAAATCTGTAAAAGATTTCATTTTACTGAAAGAAATGGCTATGGATCTGAACACATCTTTAAATAATAGCACTGTGAAGCTTCTCTTGTTTACTATTTAATATAAACTCCTGGAACACTCTTTTATCATGAAAGTTTAACTTCTGTCTTTCAGAGTACTTTGAACACAACAGTTTCGAACAATTCTGTATAAACTACTGTAATGAAAAACTGCAGCAATTTTTTAATGAAAGAATTCTGAAAGAGGTATGATATATTTACTGTTATATTTGAGGAATTTCTTTTGTTTTTGCTGAAGGGATACTTAAAGTAGCACTGCTTTTCATAAGATTACACATTATGTTTGAATTAAAAAAAAAAATCAGTTGACATTCTGTGTGATATCTGGTTGTGTCAGAAAAGAATAGGGAATTTTGAAAACCAACAATATTTTTTTCTTCATTTTTAACCGCTCATTAAAATGAGGTATCCAGAGATTGGATAATCGCTAATATGTAACGGGAATATTTAATTGAACAGGCTTACCATTAAGGTGATAAAGTTGGACTATATTAAGCTGTGTAAGGAGATTCTCAAATGTGTGTTGATTCATGTTATATTTTTTAAACTTACTTCATGTGTATTAAAAAAAAACTATTTCTTTTTTGATCAGTAAAAAAAGAAATTGAGACTGGTGTTTTCTCTTTTCAATTACTTTTTTTTAACTTCAGGAACAAGAACTTTACCAGAAGGAAGGCCTGGGGGTTAATGAAGTTCGTTATGTAGATAATCAGGACTGTATAGGTATGTACTTCTTGAATTTTAAAGCTTTTTGTTAGTGTCATGGGGAAAAAAACTTCAAGCGCAAGAGGCAAAATATGCGTAGCACTAGTAATTATATGGTTTTATATATAGCCTCATTCAATTCACAATCTTAAGAGTTCATAGGCATTGCTGCAGTACAAGCATTAGCAGTTTCATCCTTTCCACAGGAAAAAAAGTATGTAGTAAAAATTGCTCTTACAAGAACAGTTACACAGGTAATGGAAAAACGTTGCAAAACTGTGAGTTTGTGTCTAATAGTATCAATAGCGTGAATTTCTGTGCCAGCTTTCAAGGGCTTCAGTATATGTATGTGAGAGGTCAAGGCAATGCACTTGTTTTAAGTTGTGAAACCACCACTGTATGCTCAAATCTGGTCTGCCTTTCCTAAAACAAATTTCTGTTTCTCACTTGATCACATTATCAAATGGAAATATTAACCTTTTTGTTTTGACATGTGGTGAAATGTGGATGAAAACCTTAAAAAACTCCCTCAGCAATCAAGGCAATCATCGCATAAAGACCTATGATCATACTGTGGGGAGACTTAGGCACCTTTTGGATGACTAATTTCAGCTTGAGACCAAGAGTTAAAATCAAACAATTGCTTCCTGATCTTCTTCTCCCATGTCCCACAAGTTAGAGTTAGAACTTGTAGGTTTGATGGGTATCCTGTACATACCAATTAAGATATATAGAATTAATTCGCCATGATTTCTTGTATTTTGTTTAATGGCTTTCCCTAAGTACTTTTATACAGAATCAGATCAGCAGCATTTAGATGTGTAATGTTTAGTTCTGATACCAGTTGATCTATTCAATTTTTGTAAATATATGTATTTTTAATTAATAGATTTGATTGAAGCAAAATTAGTAGGTGTACTGGATATTCTGGATGAAGAAAATCGTCTTCCCCAACCAAGTGACCAGCATTTTACTTCAGTTGTGCATCAAAAACACAAGGACCATTTCAGGCTCTCAGTAGGTTTATTTTTGTTGTCTGTCTTGCTTTAATCAAACAGTTCTTGGAACAGTTGATAGTAACACTTCAATTTAATGAAAACCTTTCGTAAGAAATCTCATACCACCCAGTCTGCACAATCTGTACCTCTTTGTTAAGGACAAGTTTGGTTATTAAATTTGATGAAAAGTTCACTGAAGGCTTCAAACAATTCTAATATCCTGCTGAAACTAAAGCCATATTCTTCACTTACATTTGAAGTTTGTTAGCATGTGAAGCATGAAAAGGAAGTAAAAACATATTTTAATTTAGATTATTTCCTATCAGATGAGTTATTTTGTTGTTCTTTTCAAAAATTGCTTGCTTTGGAGAACATTCGACTCATGTCTAGTGTCTAGCAAGCACTTCAGAGATGAAAATAGGAATCATACTAGGAAAATGTTTTTGTTTAGTTTTTAACATACAGCATTGTGTGGAAGATTCATGCAAATTGTTGCAATTTATATACATGAATTCTGTTGATATTAAAAAAATGCTGAAAAAATGCAAGCAGAGGAAGCCATCCTTTATCATCCATTTACCAAAACTGTCATCCATTTGCCTTTCATTAAGTTTCCATTTACTCCTGCTTGCCTGAATTGCTGTGCAATGAAACATTTTGGTGGTATGTGTGTGATCAGCTGGGTTCTTGCCTATTAAGAGATACCATCTAAAGCCATATCTTAAGCTTCTGTCTAATCCTATTCATATAACAAGGCTATTCATCAGCTGTCAAATGAATGATACAGAAAGTGTTGATTAAAGAGAAAACCAAAATCAACTGGCTGGCATTAGCAATCCTGGTGACTTGTATTTTGAATGCAATGTATTTAAGAGTGTGAAAGAGTTTGAAATTAGGTTTTTGGAATATCATGGTTTGGACAGGAATGGTGATGATCATCACACTTGTACTTACAGGAAATATGATTTTTAACACCTAGTGTTCCTGGCAGATCATGGTGGTGTTCTAAGGAAAAACTATTTCTTAGTCTCCATTGTAATACTTCTTTGTAATTCAACTTCTTAATTCCAGATTCCTAGAAAGTCTAAATTGGCTGTTCACAGAAATATCAGAGATGATGAAGGCTTTATTATCCGACACTTTGCAGGAGCAGTATGCTACGAGACGGTAATTTTACCTATGGAACACTATTTTTATTGTGTTTTGTGGAACATTTATATTGTTTCAGCGTATATAGCTTAAATGACAAAATTTCCTTTGATTAGAAAAGAAGTTCAAAAGTTGATGAGTCTTAACTTTGAAACAAAATTTTTGAGTATTTGACAGTTCCTTTTAACTTTTCAGGTTACAGCCAGTTCTAGTGTCATATGTTTTGTGTAAACGTTTGTTTCAAATCTATAGGTAATGGTGTCAATATTATATGTATTGTTTCACAATCTACTGCAAATCTTGCATCAAAAGGTGTTAAAATCCTGGGGAGCAAAATAAATGATGTGAAATAAAAGTATTGTTAGACTGAAGAGTACCTCTTTGGAAGCATGATTATCCTTGTACACAGTCCCTGTCATACTTCGTATTTTCCATTTCTACTGGCAATGGATTCATTTGTGTAAAAATACAAAATACCTGAAATTGCTACCCTCAAAATACGTTCCAGATTCTTGTGCTTTTTTGACTATTACTTATTGTACAAAAACATTGTAGGACCTGAAGCCAGTATCTAGACCATCAATTTTCAAAAACAAGAGTTTAAAATAAAATGAAGATCCATAAAGGTTTGTTATTCTGGTCTGTATAAGTCCAGCATGTATGAAGGAAGCTACTTCCAAAGTTGGGGTTTTTTTGTCAATTGAAAAAATTTACTTGAAGGGTTTGTCTTCATTTACTTCAAAATACTCCCAATAATAATAATAATTGCTATGCTGTTTTGAAATTGATGCGTTCTGTAGATCATTTTACAAATAAGGTAGGTGAAGGTGTTACCTGCATGATTTTTCTGAGGTTGCTCAGAGTAGATACCAAAATAATAAATGAAATTGGAATTCCAGTAAAATTGGAGCCAATTTTTATTTGTTCCAGGTGCTCTATTTTTAACTGTGTACCTCATCATGATACACTAATAATGCCTTAAAGTGTCTTCAGGAGCAGACAAGACAGATTTGATCACATAAACTCTGCTGTCAGAGCTAATCAGATCTATGAGGTCCAGAAACTGTTAATATGCTTGACTTATCCTCTCCCTCAGAGGGACTTTCTGAGCTTGGGCCTTAAAACTTTTGGACAACAGCTGCCTTGTAGTACTTCCATTATTTGGTTGGTGTTTTTTTCCCTCACTGCACTTCTGGCAGTTCTCAGAGTCTGATTTGGGGTGAGGACGTGTATTTGCCTGCATCCATATTCCTGTCTTGTCTCTTCATGGCTGAAGTAACCTTTGCAGGCCTGTGTTTTTGCTTTGATTCTTATCACCATTAAGGCCCTTTTATGGGATATCTGGCAAATTGGCATTTTCTTCAAAGTAGTCTTGGCCTCTTCTGTTCATTAATACCAAAGTCTCTATTAAGTTGCACCAAAAGCTCTTGAGAATTTTATTAATGTGAAATTGGATACTGGTGTATTGATCTCCAACTTTCAATGGAATGTGTTGTTCCTAAGTTCTCAAAGTTAGTGATCCAATTCAAATAAACCATATATATAAAGTTTGTAGGAAGGGACAATATGTTTTATTAAATCAAGTATCCATAAATAGTCATAGTACTACTAAAATAACCTGTTTTCATTTCATTTTCCAAACTGTGTAAATGTACCAATTAAAGTATGCATGTTAATTCCCATTTCACAACAGGTCTTAAGTGTATTACAAGCAGTGAGGAATTAAGCTTCTCCGAATTCCCAGGTGCTGATGATGTGCTGAGTGCTGGAAATGGAAGGCACCAAACCTTTCTTCGGTTTCATAATTCCAACAACACCCTTCAAATTTAAGAATGTCTTTTCTCTCTGGCATTTTGTGTATCCACTTGAAAAGTTGTTTGAAATAATATATGAATATTTGCCCCACATGTTCTTGCTGATTTTTGAATTAAGTATGTAACTTAGTTTCCTTTAGTTTTCTCATTAGACTAAAGTAACTTGGACAGTAAAACAAATGTGATTTTATCTCTTGGGTTGTCTCTTCAGATGCAATTTGTGGAAAAAAACAATGATGCTTTGCATATGTCCCTTCAATCTCTTATATGTGAATCCAAGGACAAGTTTGTTCGACAGTTGTTTGAAGCTAGCACTAACAACAACAAGGATCCCAAACAAAAAGCTGGGAAACTCAGTTTCATCAGCGTGGGAAACAAATTCAAGGTAACACTGTATAGCAAAGAGTCTTATCTTCTTGAAACCTATGCCAGTTTTCAGTTACTTGAAGTAAGTAGAATGTAAGGTTGGGAGAACTAGCAGTACCTTGAGATTCAGAAGAAAATTTGGTTAAATAGATGGTTTTCTTCTGTTGAATTATAAGAAACTGTTATATTCAATCTACATAGTTTTGACAGAAATGCATAGCAATCTTTCACAATAGTCCTTACAGAGATTATACAGTGATTTTTAAGTCAGAATTTTGCAAAGACACATGGAAGTCCTTATTCAAAAGGTTTTGAGATTTAAATTTGGATTCTGTGGACTTTAGGAAGTTCTAGAGTGACAAAATGTGTTCTTCCATCCTATTATAATTGTGCCTTCTAGAAGATGTATTGATTCACTGCAGTTGGCCAAACTCTCAAAATTCAATACCTAACCTAACCACTGTTTTTCCTTTTCTGAAATATATACATAGTCATGGCTTACACAGGAAGATATTCATTGTGCTGAATGTTTCCTTTCTCAATACCTAAATCTGATGCTTCTCATTTTCTCCTTTCTTCTGATGTCATAAAGCTGACCTTCAAACCTTGTCTTCTGCAAATGTTTTCTGCATCCTTTTCTCATTCAGCAGTTTTATTTTAGCTGGACTATTCCAGCTCAGGATGGCTAGAAAGAGAACAATAGGGGAATTAAGAGAGGAAAAGCAGGCACATCGTGGGCTGCAGGTAAATTTTTCAATCTCATGGATTTACAGTTGGTAGAGCTGCAGCAATTTCAGCAGGAGCTCTTTTCAACACGTTTGGGCCAGATCCAATGAAGGATTTGTATGCCTTCAGGTCAAGTGCTGAAACAGTTTTGGTGTGCTACCTTACCTAGGGCAACCAAAAACCCACCTCATGTTCCCAGCTGGACTCTTTACACAGTCCCTGGGGAACACAGGTGTTTCAGATAATCCAAAGGCCTTCATGTAGAGTGAGACACTACCAGTAGCAGAAGAGTGTTTCTTCATTTCTGCTCTGTATTAAGGTTAAGTACTGAATCAGGATTGCAAGATAAATTCCTTCTTGCATAATCATATCTTGTGGCTATCATTTGGAACTGTTTTCTAAAGATGCAGGGGCTGAAGAACAGGAAGGATATGGTAGCAGCACTCTTGCTTTTTATAGCAATAGTATTCTGCTTCAGGTCTATACTGTATTCAGTGTTCTATGGCTATTTTATTCCTGTAGTGAGTGCCAAGTTATTGGTCAGTCTGACAAAGGGTGTTCTTGTTACACCCTTCTGGAGTTGTTTGGTTAGGTAGCCAGAAATAAAATTTTAATGGGGCCAGGAAGAGTAGGAGACGGAGCCTGACTTGCAAGGTAGTGGTTTTGGCATTTAACTGGGAATTGGGCAGACTGCTCTCTTGAGTTTTGCTCTGATGATTCTTTTTAACTCCTCCCTATTCTGTAGTGGTTGTTGAATTAAACTGTAGCAATTGGTTTAATATAAAATACATGATCATCAGGTAGACTGAAAAATTGCATACAGGTAAGCCATGGCCTGAGGAAACCTTGCAGCCATGAGTCTGCTGTAAGTGAAGCTAGGATCAACAATTTTTTAGATGACATCAACTGGGGGATCTTTTGAGATAGTTTCCACTTCCTTCCATCTGAATTTTCAATTTCTCTTGAGTTTAGCACCCCATGTTCAGGTGATACGGACTTGTGCATTATACCACTGTCCAAGGAGAGGTGAATTAGAAGGGAGGCATTTTTAAAGTTAAGCAGCAATGGAGTGGGGAACTTTTTGGGATTTCCCTTTGAACTTTGGTGTTCACCCCTCCACCTAGAACAATTAATGTCCTCTTTGGATCTGGCCCATCAATCTATAATTCTTTCAATGTTTTCAAGTTTAATGGCATTTGAATGTATGTGTTACTTCCAATAATTCATTTAGTGTTACCTTCCCAGACACAGCATGTGATGCTGATGAACACTAATAGCCTTGAAAATTTCACTTCAGATGACATCAAAATAAGGTCTTTTATCTTACTAGATATTTCATCTCTTTAAGAATAAGAATTCTTAGTACATTAATTTGTAAGTCAGTTTTCTGAACTACTGAAATTAGAAATTCTTTTAATTATATCAATTATTAGATGATGTTGCAGGGACTTCTATTTATGAAATCCTTCACACATCCCTTCCTTATAACTAATTAAAATTAATTGTCATAAATCAGTTGAGAAAATAATGATTAATCATCAGATCTCTTCAAGATTATTTGAAATGATTTTACTGTATGCTAATGATGACTTAAATTGTGACAACTCAAAGAGCAGCTGTTTTAGCGATATGCTTTGCTCATATACACATTTTGTTGGAGAAACATTTTGTTGGAGAAACTCACCTGACAATAGCTCTGGCTTATTTCTTGTCAAATCACAGAGTATAAGGAAGGGGTATTTTTCCTCAAGCAGAAATGTATTTTGTTGATGGAAATTAGTCTGTCCAGTGCAAACTTAAGTGTTTTGAATTTAAGAAAACATAAGTGTTATGATCAAGCTGAAATATAAAGAGTATGTGTAAGTGAGAACTGAGCAGGAGGTTATTAGTGTTTGTCATGCTTCTTGTGGCACTATTTCTAACCATATCCATGTTAAGTTGAAAAATCCCAAACCAATTTTATCTACCAGAAGGACAACTGGCAGCTGTAGGTGATGCACACTACCCATACAAATCTTGTTTCTTGGATTCAAGGTAATGGAAAGATCTGGCTAAAAAAAATTAGTCAAAAGTCAGATCCTTTGAATTTTGCTTCCAGTGCTGAAAATGAATATATTAGGACATACTGAATTTTGTATTGCTGCAGTCTGTATACTTCAAGCTTGCTAGTAAACTATAAAGGCTGGCCCAGCAGTAATCTATGTGGCAAAACAGACACATCTCTAAAGTAAAAATATTGCCATTTTCCTGATGTGGTTTTGGAATATTTTAGGTCCCTACCAATTCCAATAGCAATTCTAATTTGTTTTCTCTGATAGCCTTAAGTCTCTGGTTATCCTGAAGACTTGATTCCAAATAATATTGCAGTCTTTCCTCATCACAGTACATTTAAATGCAACCTCAGTAAGTGTAATTTTAAAATTGTAGTTTTTTTGTCATCAATAGAGAATTAAAAAAAGTTGGAAGCTTGGAAATAAAAATACATCATTGCAGATAAATGTTGACTTAGCTTCAAAAAAACCCACTAGAAAACCCTGAGAATATATTTTCTGTGTTAATTATTTAACATACAAATAATGCTTGTTATAGAGTAAATTTGGGATTTCACGATTTTTCAGTGGTTTTTTTTTAAATGATTGCTAATTGGTCTCAGTTTTTAAAATAATTTTATTACATAGTCATTATTTTTTATTTCTCCAAAGGGACGTGCATGTTTTTTTGATAACTGTGTTGTAGTAAGTGACCAGTCCATGCAGTATTGTACAATTAAATACAATCAATTTCCTCAGGGCCATTCATGCACACTTGCATGATTTCATTAATGTTTGGTTTATCAGTTCTGTCTCACTAACAATGAACATGCATGCAGTAATGCTGTACCTCTATTTGGTGTGTATATTTCTGTACTTGCCATGGTAAGGCTCTTGAAATACCTGTTTTCTTTTACAGACTCAGTTAAATTTGCTTCTTGAGAAGCTTCACAGTACTGTAAGTATATATACAGATGTGGGTTCACAGTTTTCTGATGTAAGGCAAAATAGATTATCTCAATATTATGGCTTGCAATAAATGTAATTAGTAATTGCTTTGGAATTTGCAGCTACATAGCACTTTGGGAACATCTTGCTGTGCATGTGATGGTTATTGAGTTACTTGAAAAAGGAAAACCCACCACCTTCAAAAAAGTTGTAGAATGAAAGTTAAACAATTTGAATAAGCAATATGAAATCTGTCTGTGCTGCGATCTCCTTTTTTGTCACTTTTACTTCTTTCTGTGCATTGGTTATCATTGATGACTAATTTGCAGAAAATTTAGAAATACTACTTAGAAGTAATTTATTTAAGAAGTAATTTATCATTAATTACTGTTTCCAAATTCCACAAAGCCATTAAAAATACATTTTTTCATTTTGCTTTTTTGATAGGCTGTAAATGCACAGATGGTCAAAGAACCTGAGCCCCGTAATGAGCATTTGTTCGCTGATGTGAACTGTAGAAGACTGAGGCACTTTAGTGCTGTGACTGTAGAATATAATGAGGGTAGTAGAATCTAGAGTCATAAATCATAGATTGTATACATGTTAAGGAGAATAGTTGAGTGAAAATTCAACAAAATTGAGGATGCAATTAATAGCTTGAGCATTGATATCAGTTATATCAAGACCAAGGTTACAGTGCAGAACTGATATATGAGAGAAAAAAGAATGGGGCTGTGACTTGATTGTCTTTAAGGCCCTTTCCAGCCCTTTAACATTCTATGATTCTATGATAATGTCAGCATTTCTCTTTTAAAATACTATTATTTTGTATCTTCCACCCCTCCCTCCCCCCCCCCAAGTCTGAAATCATTATGTGCTATTTCAGGAGTTTTAAAAATGTGTAGATTTTGCTAACTTCTTGCTTTGGTCATAGGGGTCCAGCTTTATTCGCTGTATCAAACCTAATCTGAAGATGACAAGTCACCATTTTGAAGGAGGACAGATCCTCTCTCAGCTTCAGTGTTCAGGTAATGTATGCCTCTGGTATTTTTCCCTCTGTTTTTTACTTTGGGGAATATATATTAACCTAAATTTGAAATATGTGGGATGAAAGCAGTATTTCCTTGCTTGAACTGTTTTCTAGAAGATAGGTGATTTATGCCTTATGAACAGCTATTTAGATTTTTAGTAACTTTCTATTTTAGTCAATAGAACCCTAGAAATAATTCATTTGAACTGCCATTAGGCCTCTTCTTTGCAAGAAGAGTTGATGCAGTTTTCGTCAACTGTGTTTTTATTATACTGAGAGGTCAGGCATCAGGTGCATATGTAAGAAGCTATGTAGCCATTTTTGGGTACATACATTTAGATTTCCTGACCTGGAGCTGAATCCATCTCTTTGTTGTTGCCTGTTGCACTGTTAATAGGGCACCAGTTCAGTCTGGGACAATGGAATTTTAAATTTCTCTGGCAGTTGAAGTGTTAGAAACTTGTGTGCATTTAGAGGCAGTCAGTGTTAGCTGAGATATCTAATAATTGAAGCACTCCAGTGTTCTTTGGTTTTATAGATACTATGATAGCCTTTAATCATACTGGTTTACTTTCTCAAAAGTTTATTTATATCACTACTAACTGAACATCCAACATGGACACAATGCTGCATCTTCATTATTCTTGAAATGTTAGATGCTTTCCAAATTTACAGCTTTATTTGCTCATGGCCCACTGAACTTTTTGAAAAACAAAGACTTAGTATGAACAAATTAAATTTCTGTTGAAAGCAAATATGCAAAAGATTAAGTTTTAAGACAGCAAACACAAGTTAAGGGCTAACTTGAAAACTTACTTGCAGCCTTGCTTGATAGGCTTATGTAAAGTAGCGGGTAAAAACTGGTATGGCTTATGCTACTGAAGCAATTTGAATCTTACTGACTGTGTCTGGGCTTCACTGGTGTCTTAGTTGCAGCCAAAATGTCGTAACATTATTCAGGACATTAAAGTTACATCTTAGCAGCTGATACCTTGTATTTCAAGTACACTAAATCTTCTAGTGCTGCATATGTATTTGATGTTGCATCTGCACCATGTCTCACAAATACCGTTCACATGATTAAAATAAAAACCTGGTTGGGCATTATTTGGTGGTTTGGGGTTTGGGTTTCTTTTCTTCCCTTTAAAAATGAACATTTCGAATGTGCTGAAAAACAAAAAAAAAATTTAGAGGGAAATATTAGGAAAATGTCCTATGCACGATTGAGTGTTACTTACCTCTCAAGTAGGGAGAAAACTATCGGTTCTTCTCATGTGTTCAGGATTAACTTTTTGTGGCTGATCACATCATCAAAAAATGCTTGAGGTTTGATCGAGTCCTAGCTGGACTTTGTGGTTTAGTCACTGAACAACGTCTTTGAGTCTTATGTCATAACTAACTGGTTATCACAGAATTCACTGCTTAATTTGCGTGTTACTGATCCCAGCTTTTGTACATGTGTCTCTGTGAATTTAGGGATGGTGTCAGTTCTGGATTTGATGCAAGGTGGTTTCCCATCACGAGCTTCATTTCATGAACTATATAATATGTACAAGAAATACTTGCCTGAAAAATTGGCTCGACTGGACCCTAGGCTTTTTTGCAAAGTAAGAAAGAAATTAATTCTTCTGTATCATCCAGGAGAGAAAATGTATTGTAGCATTGGTTTTTGTGGTTTTTCGAAGGAGGCAGAATATAATCCTTTCTGTTTTCTGTGTTTCAGGCCCTATTTAAAGCCCTGGGACTGAATGAAAATGATTACAAATTCGGTCTAACCAAGGTGTTTTTTAGACCCGGCAAGGTAATCTTTTTCTTGGAGTTCATGATTATGAATCTTAGAATAATTTCAGTTTGAAAGGACCTTTGAAGGTGACATTGTTTAACATATTGATAACAGTGTGGCCAACCTAAATAAGGTTGCCCAGGATTTTTGTAAATAATTTTGTTCATTTTCTTGGAAAAAAGCACAGTATTAGTACCGATACAATTGGTTTTATAGTCTTGTTGCTGATGCTACAGTATTTCTAAAGCAATGCTTGTATTCCAAGAATTATGTTGACTTTTAAAAAGAGGAAGTCAGAGCCAAGAAGAAATATTTTCTAGTAAAATCTGTTTATACCTGAAATCTTTCTGTGATTTTAAGCATTGCTGCTGCTATTCAGAGAAAGGAGATGAAGTAGAGAGCTATTGTGATGAGAAAGGAAAATTATTGTAATCCCAGAAGAATGTTCTTCCTATCATATAATTACTGAAAACAGAAGTGCAGGATTTTCAGAAAATGTTGCCTTCAGTGGGAACCTTATACAAAGGTTAAAAATTGAGACGTGCTTTCAGCTTTTATTTTTTTCCACAGATATATAATTAGATGTGTCTTGAAGTTGTGGAAGGCCAGAGTTCATTTCCAGGACGTAGAAAAACAATTGATTTAAAAAAATTTTGGCAAGAAATAGTTTTGGTGATTAGTAAATGTTTATATTATTCAAAATGCCACGTGTTGGACATCCATAAAACAAACAAAAAATCTGCAGTTGTCATTTCTGTTATCATTAAACAATAAAGTGTAAAAAAATGTACCTGCTCATTTTAATTGAAAACTGATATAATAACATACAGTTTACATAAAAAATATTTTAACATTTTAACTCAGCATGATCTTAAATAATAATGTCTAACACTCTCTGTCCTCCTAATATGTAAAACTTGTTTTAATTATTATTTAGTTTGCAGAGTTTGATCAGATAATGAAGTCTGATCCGGATCACTTAGCAGAGCTGGTTAAACGAGTGAATCGCTGGCTTATCTGCAGTCGTTGGAAAAAAGTTCAATGGTGTTCTCTCTCGGTGATTAAATGTATGTATTTTATGTTTTATTAAATCAAAATGTTTGTTAAAAATACAGCAAAGCAATTATTATCACCTTGAAATGTGGCCAAGGACATGTATAGCAGATGGTTACATACTGAAATCTGAGTAATTCATTTCAAGGTTGGTGAGATTTTTTTTTTTGTGCTGTGTGTTAGGTACATAAGGAGGGGTTACAGCAGAGGTTTTACAAAATGGGCATTATGGGCCAGCACTAGTCTCCTGTGTCCAGGCTGCCTGGGTGCTTACTGGTCCTGGCTGATCCCATGCCCATAACTAACCAGCTATTACAGGTCTTGCCCGGAAGAGACTTCAGCATCAGCTGGAGAGAGTAGTTCCACTCGTAGCTGGCAACATGGAATCATTTAGTTCTGGAAAGTGCCTGCCCAAAGGTTGTCATATTCAGACAGAAACTGCATGTTTGAAAGTACTGACATAAATTACAGGGCAAACAGCTCCACTCCAGGAATTACTGCTCATCAGCAATTAAGTCCCTGTTGCTGTTGATACGCAGTTTCTAAGTGCTTGGCCTGAGACGCAGCGAGACAGAAAACAGCAGCCACTCGGAAAAAGGAAAAGATCATAGTAACTAAGACCTTAGGGATAGTAAAATGGTATAATGTTAAGCAAAATTATGGTTTTATAACAAGGTGTGACAACCAGCAAGACATATTCGTGCATAGAACTGCTATTAAAAAGAATAACCCTGAAAAATGGATCCCAAGCTTGGGAGATGGAGAGGTGGTGGAATTTAATATTGTACTAGGGAGAAAAGGGTTACAAGCATCGCAGGTCACTGGGCCTGATGGTGTTTCTCTAAAAGGCAGTATATATGCAAAAAATCGTAGTCATGTTAGACAATATCTCCATTGTAAGCCCCCCCTACAGTTTCCCTTTTCTAATCCCACCTTTCCCTTTTACCCTATGTCCTATTACCCCCAGTGTATTCCCAATCCGTTTTTTCATCCATGGTTTCCCTCACAAAACCATGCTTTTGCCAATTGTTTCCCCAAAAATCCCTTTCCAATGCCGAGTGGGGGATGAAAAGGGGGAGGGAAGAAATTAAACCCTCTCCTGCCTCAGTTTCCCCACAAAGCATGCTCAGAGAATTCTGTCTCCCTTCTGTCAGCCCTAAGATGTTCCAGAGAATCTGTTTGGACATTTAAAGACTCAGGAGGGTGGCTTGTTTTGTTTTGAAACTGTTCTTGTTACGTTTATCCAGTTGTTTTCATTCTCCTTTTATTAAAATAAAACGGGTGAGGTGTTGGGGTCCCTCCCCTGCCGTGTAGCCCTGGGAGAGGGGCCCTGAGGGCACAGGCACGGGGCTTCCCTGCCCCTGCTCAGCCTCGTTCCCATGGGTTGGTTTGTGTTCCCTGCGCGGGCAGAAGGACCCTTGGTCCCGTGACTGGAACAGTTCCTCGGCAGAGCCCCGGCCATGCGGCTGGAGAAATAAACATCTCTGAAACAGCTGTCAAGAATCTGTCTGTCCATATATATTTCCTTTCCACGGGACTCCTGGTTTGATATATGCGTGTTGCAGGATCCCCACTGCAACAGGCCTGCCCAGTTTATAGAGTCATAGAATGGTGTGGGTTGGAAGAGACCTTAATGATCATCTGGTTCCAACCCCTGCTGCCGTGGACAAAGACACCTCCCACTAGACCAGGTTGCTCAGTGCCCTATCCAACCTGGTCTTGAAGTTTACTGTGCAGAGTAGGAGTAAGATGGTGTGGAATAGAGACTGGCACTTGTGGTGTTTCAGTAAAGGTAGAGATGGGGTCTGCACATGTTTCATTGTTCCTGTTGGTTTTGGGTGGGAGTCTCTATACCTGGCCCAAGATTGTGAATTCTGCTGTTCTGTGTCTTAAGTGTTGTGGTTCCAATATAGAACAAGCTCTTAAGCATATGTAGTCTGCATACAGTTTTGAGACATCAAATGTGTGAGGAAGATAGAAGTTGTGTTAGACTGTATAAAACATTAAGACCCTATCCTCTGTGTGTTTACAGTGAAAAATAAGATAAAATATCGAGCCAGTGCCTGCATTAAAATACAAAAGACTATTCGAATGTGGCTTTGCAAGAGAAAGCACAAACCACGGTAAGAAGATATTCCTTGGTTGAAGAAAATGTGTTTTAAATAGTATTTTCTTGGGACTGTAAGAAGATGATATTTACTTCACTTAATATAACTGAAATCATAGAATGATGCTAAGTACAATTGAAGGAGGCTGAGAGGTTCCGTGTTCCTTCGCTCTTTCCCAAGGATGAATAGACTAAATCTGAACCTTTCCTAAGAGATGTTTCTTTAGCTCTTTGTTCATAAAATTGTTCAGCGACAGCCTTGTTTTTAGAAATCCTTTATTAAGACTGTCTAACTTAATTTAAGCTCATTAATTTTTGCCCTTTACCCATTGTCGTGGTTTGACGCTGGCTAAGCACCAGGCACCCACGAAAAACCCATCTACTTATTTTCCTCTCTGCTATAGCTGAGCAGAGGAGGGGGAACTGAAAACTTCATTTTCATGAGTTGAGATAAGGATTATTGAAGAAAAAAACTTTAAGGCAAAACAAGTTCAAAACTTAAATAGTATAGAGAAGATTTATTATTAACAGAATTAAAAGTATAAAGGGTAATGAGAACTAAAGCAAACCTTCAGAACACCTTTCTTTCCCAGTCTCTCCCTCTTTCCACCGACCACGCAAGGAAACAAAACATGGGGTTTTGGTCAGTATTTCACTTCTTATTTCACTTTGCTTAAGCAAAGAGTTTTACTTCACTTATTTCACTTTGCTTAAGCAAAGAGTTTCTTCTGCTGTGCTGTGGGATCCTTCCCACGGGAGATAGTTCTCTGCAAACTTTCCTAGTGTGGTTTTTACTTCCACAAGCAGCAGTCCCGCCCGAACCTGCTGCAGCGTGAGTCCCTCCCACAGGCCAAGCAGTCTTCCCAGAACTGCCTAGCAGGGCTCACTTTAGTTCATGGGGTTTAGTCTTTTAAGGATGAGCTGTTCTAGTTTGGAAGCGAAGGCTCTCTTCCTCTGGCTCTAAAAGCAAGGGTCATCTCTCTCTGTTTGAGTTCCTCACTAGATTACAGCTTTTCAGTATCCATGCGCTCCAGCGTGAGTACTCTTCCTCACGGGCTGCACACGGATCTCTGCACCCCCCTGTGCTCCTCATGAATTACAGGGAAACAGTTTGTTGTATTATAGTCCTCACCACGGCTTGCAGGAGAATCTCAGCTCCGGCACTTGGAGCAGTTCTTCCCTCTCCTTTTCTTTCACTGACCTTGGTGCCACCATGTTGGTTCTCCTCACGTGTCCTCACTTTTCCTTTTTCCCCTGACTTGGAAGAAAGTTGGTGTCTGCAAGTTTCAGTTGAGAGGTTGATCTCGTCTGGGCTCCGCATCAGGGAATTGCTTTCCGTGGCTCTCACTGCTGGCAATGTGGTCCCTGCCGGTACCACATGGGTGGCTCCAGCCTCAGGAGGGCTATGCCCACATGATCCCAGCCTTGGGAAGGACCCGGCTGCATGGCCCCTGGTGGCCCCCTCCGGGATGGGCCACAGCAGCCCCCGCTGGGATGGGTCCCTGCTGCCACTTCACCACCCCCTGAGAGAAGAAGAGAGAGAACTTCCTGCCATTTTTCCTTTCTTAAATATGTCATCACAGAGGCATTACCAGCTTCTCTAATTGGGCTGGTAACCTGCCCATCATCAGAGCCTTCAGCGATTGCCTCTGTGCTGGACGTAGAAGTTTCGAGCAGCTTTTCTCCTGCCCCCACCAAAAACCAGGCTGTGTTAAACCAACACACCCATTCACATCTTCCTTTATAGGCTCCCTTCCATTGTGTTCTGTCTGTCTTGTCTCCTCTTGGAATTAATTTCATTAGCTGGTTGCAGGGAATACTGATGGAAAAACTACTTCAGTCATTAAGCTCTGCTGACACCTCTATGTTCTTTGACAGAGATGCAATTCTGTTCTAGTAGCGGGCTTCTTATAAAGTGTTTTATTTTATATCCTTTGAGAATTATATTTCATTTTGAATCTTGGCATTTCTAGCATTTCCTTTATTTTTGAGCTATATGGTGCTCAACTTTAATTATTTGATTTAGTTTCTACTTTTGTATTTTGATTTTGTGAATCCCAGTTCAGTGATTTCTGTTTAGAAAGAAGACTGTCTGCAGAGTTGTAACTTCTGTGTGGGACCTTCAATAGCAGGTCTTAAAAAAACTCCTGAGTTTTCCTGAACTCTTCCCCAGCCTTGTTTTCTCGCTCCTTTGGGGCATAATGACTGTGTTCCCTGCTGTGTTGTTAAGTTTTATCTGATTCTTTCCATTATTGCTCTTTGAATAAGTGGCACTACACTACTACCTTTATCCCCTCCAGTTAAAATCCTCTAGTGGATGCTAATGATTTATTATTGTGAAAAAATCCAAAAAACTGACCCCAATTAATTCTCAAAATAAAAATGCATTTTTCCATTTTGAGTCACTGCTTATTAGTATTAGAACTGTTTGGAAAAGGCTCCATTACTTAGTTACTTGGTGTGATAATGTTTGAATTTCAAAAAAGAGGGTGCGTTTTGTCAGAAGGCATAACTTGTCTTCCCTGCTACCTTTTTTATATCAGTGATTAGTTCAGTTTTAAAAAATACCACCTTCCAAAATCTTCTCAAGATACAAATAAGCTGTCTTACCTTCACAGCATTGATGGTCTGATAAAAGTACGTACACTGAAGAAGAGACTTGACAAATTTAATGAAGTAGTAAGTGCTCTGAAGGAGGGGAAAGCAGAGACAAGCAAGCAGGTCAAGGAGCTGGAGGATTCTATTGATGCTTCAATGACCAAAATTAAGGTATGTGATAATAATGAGAGAAATATTGTCTTGGTACTGGAATCTTTAAAAAGCTTCATCTAAAGAAGAAGGCCAATGCATTTTTCTTAATAGAAAAGATGCCCTAATATGGTGGTCTTAATTTTCAGTCATTGGGTAATTCCTGTTTAAAATTATTTGTGAATATAACTGAAGTGAATCCGGAAAATAGGTGCATATGTCTAGACTTTGGTATTATTATCTGTGTGTCAAAATTGACACTGAAGGTTTTAAAGAAAAAATGCATGTTGATATTATGAGACCAATTGTTGTCAATAATTTGTTGCTTTCTTTATTGGAATAATGCATATTACCAATATTTTAACTTAATAAGGCCTGAAACAGACAAGCATTTTTCACAGAATAAAGGCATTTCTATTCCAGTTACGAGGTTTTTTCAGACTTGGTAGTAAAGAGAATTCAACTTGCTGATTATGCTTCTGGTCTATAGCTCTCTGTTTCTTACCACAGAAGCACAAAGACAGAATGAAAGCACACTGGCATTTATCAGTGTTAGAAAAAATTTGGTTTGTTGAATTCTTGTTTCATGCAATATTATGGCTTTCTTAGTGTACCATATTGAGATTTCTTTATTTAAAATCACTGTTGAAAAGATGGTAGAGTTAACCTGTCAACTTAAGAGTTCTCTTTTCTAATAAAAATGATATAATTTGATTGTCATCATGATACACCACCGGAAAAGGTCAGCAAACACCCCATATTGCAGTTGTATTAGTAAGATGTGAATTGTAAAATGAAATTAAATTGTACCTATCAATAAAGTTTGAAAATGTGTGTAGCAAAGGCGATTTTTGAAGCATTTTCAACCTGTCATTTGTTACTAATAACTTTTTAGAAAAAGTTAGTTTCAACACATTGCACTGTTTTTTATGAGTGCTAGCAGAAATACTAAGAAAAACTATTTTATGCTACAACATAAAAGCAGGGCTGTAAATAACCACTAAAGAAGAACACAATGCAAAATACACATGGGCAGGCCTTCCATCCTAGCATGTTAGGAATTAATTTCTGTTGCTTAAAACTGCAAGATATAAAATATGAAGGCATGTTTTGAAAAGAAGTCATGTTTAATTTAAGTGATGAAATGGAGATTACTTTGTATGGTTTTATAGGAGAGGAGAGTAATGAGTCCTCAGGATTTTACTAAGAAAGGGAAGAATGGACTCAAGCTTCCCCACCCTGAAGTGTGTATGCAATTTAAGTATAGTGCTCAGTGATCTCATTTCACTCATTTCACTTAATATTTTTTCAGTATATGTTTTCAAAAGTGAAGTACAAATGAAAAAGAATCCCCCCCCTTATTATTTTTGCAGACCACTATAATGACTAGAGAACAGATACAGAAAGAATATGATGCTTTAGTTAAAAGCTCAGAGCAGCTTCTCAGTGCACTGCAAAAGAAAAAGCAGCAAGAGGATGAAGCAGAGAGGCTACGACGCATCCAGGAGGAAATGGAGAAAGAAAGAAAGAGACGTGAAGAGGAAGAACAAAAACGAAGGAAGGATGAAGAGGAAAGACGGCTGTGAGTCTTGAATTTGAATAAATTGCTGGTTATAGAACGAGAAGAAAACAGGAAAGGCTTTTTAATGAGGTTGTTTTTGATACACTTACACTTAGAGAGTCACTTGGATTGTATTCCGGGTGTGCTGTGCAGTGCTGAAACATTTCCTTTCCCACTGATTTATAAGGCAAGTGTCAAAAGAGCATATGGAAGAAATTATATGATGCAGCTGGAAATACAGATGAACTTGAAAAATTTCATGACTTACATGTAGTGTCCTGTCATCAGAACTGCACTGACTTCTGGATTACCATTCAGTTTTATGAAAGAGACTTTGTATTTCTTACTGTTTCTTGTTCACTTGCTTCATAATAACATGTTTTCATTTTCTTCTCCTCTTATGTAATAGGAAATCTGAGATTGAGGCAAAGAGAAAACAAGAAGAGGAAGAGAGAAAAAAGAGGGAAGAGGAAGAAAAGCGTCTTCAGGTTAATGCTTTAGCTGTGTGTGGCTTTGGGGAATTTTTTGTTATTGTGGTGGTGGTGGTTTTGGGGTTGTCTGTTTGCTTTGTTGTATTTATTTACTTATTTTAAAATCTTTTTTGTAGCTTAGATTCTCCACTGAGTCTAATGGCTTCTTTCTATAAATGGGTGTCTCAGAGTCATTCACCAGTGTTGCTTCAGTAGTAAATGTAAGGCAAATGTCATGTTTAGGGCATCCCAAGACAGATCACCTATTTCTAGTTCTCAAGCAACTTCAGGTCTTCTGAGTAGAGGTACATATGTTTTTAAAGGGTTTTAGAAGTTATTTTAAAGTTAAAAATACACAACACTGGAGAATCCTAGCTTAGCCTTTGAAGGTTTTGTGTGTGTCCCGTGTCAGGCAAGTTTGGCATTCTTTTACTAAAGTCACATCTGGACTTGGACTGTCATGTACTTGCTTAACTGAAAACACTTTGAGAATATTGGTAATAATGAGCGGATGCAGGACTGTCTTTGGTAACCCCTTTGACTACATTCGTGTACGCTAAATACATGCGGCTCAAACCCCACTCCTCCACCCTTCCTCTTGATTTATGGCAAATCTTACTGATTTCATTACAAACTCTGAGTCTGAGATGTGTTTGGCCCCTATATCCTTCCTTCCTTTTTTCTTGGAGATTGCTTGGATGACCTGGGATAGCAGTTGTAAGAGAAAAAGAACATCTATAGGGATTGTCTTTATCAATGTTTCTTTGTTTCTGAGCTGTGGATATCTGCAATGCAGAATGTAATTTACACTTTTAGTTAAAAATGCTGGGTTTGGATCCAAGCAGATACATAATCCAGTAGGGTGTTTCATTCTCCCATGTACAGTTAATTTCTCATTATCTTTCCTCCTGGTGGTTGGTCTTATCAGCTAATCTAAAATGGGATTCGTAGGGTGAAGTCACTGGTGGAATTGTATAGCTTTAGTGGTGCAACTTCACAATGATGAGTGGGAAACAACTGTGTTTCCTTTATGACACCCATAAAGGCACTGCTAAAGCTTGGTGTACATGCCTTTGTAAGAATTGGATGGTCCTGTTCTACTTACTGTGCGTGCAAGGCTTTTTGTGAAGTAATTATGGTAAGCTGCTGTTGTTTGGCTCTGCAGAGGCAGTGTATTTGAATTGCTCCTGCATTGCACTAAGTTGGAAGTTTTACTGTTTGCTTAAATTCAAAGCCAGATCAGTTCCACAGAGAATTCCAGTGTCTGTCTTAATCCCTTTTCAAAATGAGCCACAGACCTATGTGCAGTGTGGTGCCTAACACAAAGTCCTGTAATGCCAAGAGCAGAATATCAAGGATGTATTGTGTTAGTGCTGTGGAGGAGTAACCATAGTCTCTGTTTCATTTGAGTTTTAATGATTCTAAAAACTTTTGTAGGCTAATTTTTGTAATAGTGAACAAAATATTTCTTTTTTTTTAAATAAGTAATAATTACTTGGCACTTTATTTGAAAAGGTGGACAATAATTATTTGATAAACTATATGAAAACCAAGATTCAGTTTGTAGCTGTTTCATTTTTCTTGGGTCAAACTAAATACTAACAGTGTTAATTTTTCAGTTCTGTAAAGTGTACATGGTTTGAAAAGCTAATATACTACTTTGCATATTTTTCTAATATTGATTTTGTAGCATTTTGGTTTTGACTGGGTAAGGTTAAAGGTGTATTATTCTAAAACAGGCTGAAATTGAGGCTCAGCTAGCTAGAGAAAGAGAGGAGGAAACCCAGCACCAGGCAGTGCTTGAACAGGAACGTCGTGACCATGAACTTGCAATGAGAATTGCCCAGAGCGAGGCAGAACTCATCAGTGATGAAGCTCAGCTTGATTTAGGTTTGCGCAGGTATGGAGTTAAGTAGTTACATTTTCCTCTCTGTGGGTTTTGGTTTTTTTTTTTTCCTTCCTGTCCTGATTCCTTTAAGACTATGCTCTTGTCATTTTTATGTAACTTTGTGTTTATTAAGTGTATCAGAATGTTTTTCAAATTAACTTTTGAAATTTGTTAGAAATAGATTGCTTTTGCTTAGACTTTCTTCATTTTGCATCTTGGTACATCAGTAATTTTGTAGGTGCTTGTGATTATGACTGCAGTTCTCTTTCTGAGTTCTGACAAGGATGGCAAACTTTAAATTCTGATTTTTATGACTCATTTAAAGTACGGAATGGAATTTCTTCAGTGGTAAGTAGTAATAAAATACATCTTTGCTAGGACTTGATGGTTCCATTTGTACAGTGAATTAGTGTGGGATATTTTTTTTTTTTTTTTTTTTTAAACAAGAAGCCCTGTTTGAATGCAGAAATAATAGTTATTTCTGGGTCATGACTGGTAAGATTTTTTCAAGTGGAATGAACATACCTAACATAGACAGGTTCAAAAATTAAATGTTCGTCTTGTTTCATGTGAATTTTTGATGTGTCATAAGAGGAGTTTAACTTTTGATATACAGAACCTCGCTGCCTGTCCACAAAGCAACAGCTCTTAATGTGTAAAAGGTGATGCCTTAGAAGCATCTTAGAAGTTCTGGTAAAAATGGTACTTATTGGTCAAGTTGCATAAAGGGACCTATGAACATGATTGCATGACTTCATTAGTACTACTCAGTTTGTTGTTGTTGAAATGGGTGAAAGAAAATCTGGTATGGAATTTCAAACTCCCAGATGTGTTCCATTAGCTACCCAATTTTATCTAGATGTATACTTTTCTTTTAATAACCGTATGCCTACTTGAGATAGGTGTTGTTTTTTTTTTTTTCCTCCATGTACAATACTGACTTTTAGACAGTTCCACTGAAATAGTTGTGGTTTTCCCCTCAGTTCTACAGTAGCTGTGATATTGTCTCCGATGAGACTGACATGCTCAAATTCACAGAATCAGAATGGTTTGTGTTGGAAGGGGACCTTGAAGATGATCTCGTTCCAACCTCCTGCCATGGGCAGGGACACCTTCCACTAAACCAGGTAGATCAGAGCCCCATCCAGCCTGGTCTTGAGCACCTTCAGGGATGGGGCATCCACAGCTTCCCTGGGCAGCCTTTCCAGTGCTTCACCACTTTTCCTGTCTGGATTTTGGTGCAATACTTTGAAGGTAAACACAAAGTCACTCTAATGTTGTGACCTGGCAGAGTTCTCTTAAATATGAAAGAAAGGAGGCAATAGACAAGAAGAGCTCCAAGAATTCACTCACTTTTCTGTCAGTGAAGCTCTAATCTCCAGATTAGAGTGTTTCTCTAACACTCCAGTAGAGTGTTTCCTACTGCTCAGAGGTGATTTGACATTTGTATTTCTTGTGTAATCCCAGAATGGATGGTGAACTAACTAATTGTCATTGTAACTCTTTGACTGCCAGTTTCTCTCTGCTGTGTAGCTAGTGGTAGGAGATTGAAGACTCTTCTGAATGGCTGGAGAGTGCTGAATCATCTGAACATGTTAGCATAGGGATGTAAATCCTTCCTTGAACAAGATAATGCCTAAATCTAGAAAAAATAATAAATTTTTCTGCTTACATGAGATTTTTTTTATCTCATTGGCAAATTGTTTTCCCTTCTGTTTCTAATGTCTACTTCAAATAGTTTAAAGCATATTAAAAACCTGAATAGAATACTTTTAATTTAATTTTTGATTTGATTTTATTTTGGTTTGTTTAAAACCAAAATACTAAAACATTCCCCAGACTCCAGAATATTCTACTGAAATCAGAGGATAGATTTTCATGTAATTTCAGGAGTTGGCTTAAAGGTAGCAGCTATGGAAGTTCAGTGAAATTAAAACTATTGGTTAAAACAAAATACACAATTTAATAATTAAATAATAAATGCTTCGGGCTTATTTTATATAATGCCAATCAAAATTTTACCAGAGTCTAAAGAAGTTCTAGTCTGCCATCTTCCACATTTGAGGCTGACGTATTACATATATGTGATGCACTAAAATAATTTACTTTTATATTAGTATATATACCTTTTCTGTTAAATTTTGCTGTAGTAAGATAAAGCATGTATGACTTTGTACCGAATTCATGCAGTGTGCTGGTTCTGCAGTGTTTTCACACAGTTTTATAAAAAATGGTTTTCATGCTCACATATTGGCATGAATAAAAGGGTATTTTCCATTGTATGGTGCTAACTGTGGAGTAAAAAGAGTAAGAAAAAGGGGATTTTATGTGCTTATTTTTAAGGAAGATGTGACACTTTAGTGTTGTCATATTTGAACATGACTAGCCTCTACTTTATTTTTTTTCTCCTCAATACCTTGCTGCATTCACCGTTAGCTTTCATAGGTATTTCAGGGTGTGTAAGTATTAGCAGTTTCCTTGAAAAATCTATTTGTTGGCTTCTGTAAAGAAGAAAAGTTGGTTGTTCTGGTAGCAGATTCAGCATTTTCATTCATGCTTATTCTGTGCTGGATCTGCTGGACCTTGTCTAGCTTTATCCAATTTTACTACTCATCCACAGTTTGAAAGGATGTGTAATAATTGATTTACTGCACCTGGGGGTAAATTAACAGTAGTGCTTAGCACTCAAGGAAAAAAAATAATTTAAATAATAGGTATCTGCTTTCAACTGGGCAGTGTTTTCCTGTGGCTTATTGAAACATACAGTATGGCATATAACACCAAAAGAAGCTAGTCTCAGAGAGTGTTGTGAGTGTATATGTTCTGGGTGTTGCATCAGAACAATCCAGAAAAGTCCTAATTTGTAGCATGTTTAGTGCTACGTGTGTCCACCTGTGGGTTTCCAGTATAGCAGATAGACTCGGTGCCTGTCCACAGCTTGCAGGAAGAGCATCCGTCCTGTTCCCAGAGTAGCTACAGGAGGATTGCTGCTATTTCTTGTGATACGCTTATCCAAGCATGAAATACATCAGTAGCATGTCTCAAAGTCTCTGATTTTGAAAGATCAGACAGGGAAGAAAGGCTGGTGGAAGTTTTCACTTGTGCATTTTTTTTCTAGATTGTAATTTCAGTCATCATTGAATGCAAAAGTTGGGGTGGAAAAAAGGTCTATATAATCAGTCAAAAAATAATAATAAAAAAATTCATAAGATAATAAAGAAGATGTGAGAGAGCAGGAAATGCTATGGCCCACCTTTTCTCACTTCAGATTATTGGACTATTAACTAGGCAGTAGTCTGTCTAACATAAATGTCTTCTATTTGCAGAGCCAATGGAACAAAGCCACAAATGACTGCGTATGGCATTTTTTTCCATTTGAATGCTTTAATAGATAAAAGCCACACTAATTAATCAAAAGAAATTGATATTGTCCTCTTATGTACTAATACCCCAGCGTAATCTTTAGTAGTATGCATCTGGAATGTCTAAATCAGTTTGTAATACCTTATATTCACTACTTTGCTTATGTCTAATAAACCCTTTAATAATCAAATATACCTAATAATATATATTCAAAAATTATTATATAATTGTTGTAAAGTTGTTCACATACCATCCATTTTTCACTGCCATGTGTGATTTATTGCTCTTTACAGAATCAGGACTCTGTGTGTGTATGTGTATATATGTATATATATGTGTGTGTGTGTGTGTATGGAAATAATTTAAAATACGTAGCCATTTCCTGTGCACTTCATTTAACTTCAGTTTGATTGTCAAGAGACTTTCACAGTTATAAAGGCTGTTTTTATATCAATATATTTGGTTTATGCTCATTTACCAATTTTCTTGTAGGGAACAAATGGCCACTGAAATGTCAGCAATATTGTCTAGGTAGGTGAGGAGATATAATACCAGTGAATCAATCATTTTATAAAAACAAATCACACATGAAGTGGGTTGAATTATTATGGAATTAAAAGTAATGGAATCTGGTTTTACTTAAGTGATAAGAAGATACACAAATTATATCTTTCAGGTAAATTTCCTTTACCAATATTCTTTTTTTCACCAATTATTTTTCAGCTATTTTAATTGATTATATTAAAAAAGAATAAAAATAGTTCACCTACTCCGTTATTTTGTGTAATTTTGTTAAAGTTTTCCTAGCTTTCTTCTCTTTTCACCTATGTGATAATAGAACACAAGGCTCCACATCTTTTAAAGGCATATTTCTACAGATTCAGCACAGAGTTAATAAAGTTATTTAATAGTAATGTAACTGTTTGGGCTTCTAGTAAGAAAATATTCAAATTAGAGTTCCCATAAAATAAAAGCAGTTTTGAAAATTACCATGGTAAGAGCATATTAAAAACCCTCTTAAGATTTCCAGACAGTTTTCTTGAATTTCTTCAGAGATTTCTTGAATGGTAATGGAAGATTTTATGCACAGTGAAGAAGGAAAAATAAATGCAGGTGTTGGTCTGAATATAGTAGTTGGTAAAATACTAATTCTCTGTTCAAAGGAATTTTTATGATTGTCTTCCATATCAGCAAGTAATTAGAAAGTGTTTTCTGCAACTTAAGGGCAGAAGTAACATCAGACATTGATTTTATGAAGCTTACAGAAGACGAAAATTTGTTTAGAATTTTTAAAAGTGAATCTGTTGTTAAACAAGTTACTAAGCTATGTATATATAGTCTGAAGATGATCATTCTCACATGTTTGATGGGTTTTCTAGTGGTAGCATGGATAATTGGAATGCAGCTGGTAACTAAATTTTTTTCCTGCGGTGTTATTTTAAGAATAGGAATAAACCACATTGTGCGTAATTAAAGTAGCATGTCAATTTAAAGTTGTATTGTGTATAGTGAGTGACACAGTTTCAATGACAGTGGCCAATTTTTAATGTACTAAAAAATGGCAAAACTTTGAGGCAAAATCAGAGGCTCTGGGTTTTTGTGGAATTCAAAATGAAACACCTCTTACTACGTGCTTGTTTAACTAAATTTGTCTCACTTTTCATACGCTGGAAACTTTTGACATGAGACTGATCTTTTGTATTTTTAGTCTGAAAATACTGTTTATGATACATAACTCTCATATGGAGCAGTGAAGATTGAATGTCAAGTGTGATGCTCCTCTTACTGCCAGACTGTTATGCTTAAAGTCATGTAGAAAACAAGTAAGTGATCTTCAGAGTGCAGAGTAGTACCCTAATAGAAAGACTAAGCCAGTCAATTGGATTAGCATTCTTAAAGATTACTAGTTTAACTAGAGATCGTACAGCCTAGTTCTGCTGCTTGGAATTAGGTAGCAAACTCTTAGAGTGGTGGGTAGTGTTGTTAAATAAGGAAAATCCTTAGGATTTGTCAAATTAGGTTCAAGAAGGTTAGACACCAGGCAGCGGAAATTATTTATCAGCAATCCTTAATGTCCTACAGGAAATGCCAATAATAACAAAATATTGAAGTATATATTTTGAAGGAGTTTGTTTTTTTGTTTTACACTCACAAGTAGTGCTAAGTGAGAGTCGTTTTTAAGTCGAACTTCTCACATACTCTAACTGGAAGCTGTGTATGGACTCGGATTAGTAGTGTGAGTAGGCATTAAGCTGCTACTGCAACAGTAAGGTTCTGTAGTTTTAATTATACTGAAGAGATGGTTCAGTTAAGAAGAACGTTTGGTTTATTCAATGAAATTTAAATTGCATTTGTTATCTCTTCTTTCAAAACTGCTGTATCTGCATAAAGAAAAATTTCAGGTAATAATAGTTATTTATAATCTAGTAATTAAAAAAGGAAAATAAACATAAAACTTTGCAGTACCACATGAGACCTTTATGGAAAAATAAATGTTAAAATAATATTCACTAGATTATACCTATTGTAATAATGTGCCTGTCCCACAAAGATATTACTGCACAAACAGACCTTCCAATGAAAAGGCCTGGTTTCATCTTCTTGCATCAAGAACTTTGCTACCCTGTTAACGATTTAGTTTCTTTTGAACAAATTCACTCAGATCCTGAAATAATTCAATTTATGTTCTTAGTCCTGAGCAGAGGTTGGTAAAATCATGTGTCTGTTCTTGAATTCCTTAGTGTTTAAAAGGTGTGCAGATCGCCACTGAAAGTTGCAATGTTTTGTACTTACTTTACAGGCAAATAATCCACAGGAAGTTGGATTCCCAAGTTGGATACCCAAGGGAGGGTTCTTCCACTTATCCGTACCATATTTCTTGAGAAAAAAAATAAATTCAGGCTTATCTTTACATGTAATGTTCATTTTGTACATGGAAACCTTTACATTTTCTTAAAGATTATTGAGATTTTAGTAATAATTTCTCACTTGCATTTGCTGTTGACTTACTTGTGTATTACCTACATGGTGAAGTCTTTTTGCCTTTGGAAAACACGGGGTTTGGATGAGTCTCTTTTTTACTGGTCAGTAAAAAAGTGGTCTTTTTTACCATGGTATTTCTTGGTGATCAGTATCATCACCCCCAACCCCAGAATAAATATTGCTGTTATCAGGTAGCCACTGTACAGTGAATATAGAATTAATTTGGTTTCTTATCTTAAGTTAGGTATTTGTCAAAGAGACTATTTTCTCAAGCTTTGGAACAAGGATTTTGTCCTAGACCAATTTTAAATAGAAGAGGAAAGGCCTTTTCTTCCATTTTCTACTTCAGAAATAGTTTTCCTTGTCTGTTTTTTGAATGGAACTAAAAATGTCTATGGTCAGTCTTTGTTTTCTGCGTCTTGGTCGGCACCAAGTAAAATGTACATCAGTGTGGGATGAGATAGACTATGTGTCTTTTCATACATGAACAGTATTAATGACAATTCCTTTTAATCTCTAGGAGACCAATCAGATTACGATATGATTTTGTGCATAAAATATATTTTCATTTTCTCTTAATAATTTGAACATCTTGAAAATAATGTGGTATTTTGCCTTAGAATTCAGTCCGTCTGCTACTGGTCTGCATGGTAATAAGCATATGATGCATTGTTGATCATGGGCTCTCTTCCTCTTCTTAAAACAATTCCTGTTTAATACTTGAAAAAAAACCATATATATTTTTAAAACAATTGTAGGGGTCCTGCAGTGCAAGCCACAAAAGCTGCTGCTGGTACTAAGAAGCATGATCTCAGTAAGTGGAAATATGCAGAGCTTCGTGATACAATCAACACATCCTGTGGTAAGTGGTTTTTTCGGATTTGAGAAAGAGTTCAAGTTGTAGTTATATGAAAGGTGTTACTTTCTTCCTATAACAAAGAAAAAGATTTTATTTAAGTTAGTGAATAAAAAATTATTTACAAAGAGTTCTCTTACCCCCAAAAGAACAATACATGAAGCTGTTTCCATATTAAAGAAACAGAATTTCCGTTGTTATGTCTTGTAGGTATTACATATTTATGATATTAAACTGCTTGGGCCATAAAATACATGTTATAACTTCTTAATTACGTTCACTCAGTTTGATATACTTACACAGAGGGAATAATAGTTATTATGCTTTATCTAGAATTCGCATGTTCTAAGAAATTTTTATTATCACTTTCTGCTGTCACCAGATCACAAAGAAAGCAAAAATGTCATGTAAAATACAGTGTAAAAATATTTTCTGTCTTAGATATTCATGTCATTCTTTAATTTTCAAAATGTGTAACTTCTTTTGGGAAGCTTACAGTGGGCATTAATCACTTTACCCTCAATGCTATGAAGATAGAAGCAGATAAGAATTATTCCTTTTTTAGATATTACTGTTTCTTCCTGCTTCCTATTGAAAGCAGGTGGTTAATTTCTTATTTAAGATCACTCAGAATTTCTTCCTGGATGTAGAAATTGGAAACAAATTCTGCCTCTTTTACTGTTTTTACATATGCAAGACTAGAGCAACATTTTCAGCTATATAGGTGGTGCAGTCTGTTCAAGCCAACTTGGATACTTTTAGATGACTAATGAAAAAGCCTTGTCATCATTCAGTCTCTCAGTATAATGAAATTCAGAAAAATTAGAATAGGTAAAAAAGAATGCAAATCTGAGCAGTCAAATTGCTGTTTTTCTTTATTTTCCGTTGCAGAAATAAAGTTCAGTGGTGCAATTTTATTTTTTTTTATTGTTTCTGTTCTACTTGTGTTTTGATCCTGTCAACAGAAATATTTGTAACATTTCACTGCTCCAAATGTCCCAGTACAACAGCTACTTTGGGGACTGCCTTAAAGCAGAAAAGGATACATCAAACTCTGAGGGACTTTCTGGGCCGTTAAACACAGGCCCTGTGCTGCAGAGAATGAGGGTTTTATATATTACATTGTAGCGTATTAGTGTTACTGCTTGATCGCAAATCATGTATCTATCAATATAGAAAAGCATTTAATAAATAATTCTTCTGACTTTTCTCACTCATGCCTTCCCCTTCTCCTTTTTTTGGGATAGATATTGAACTCTTGGCAGCTTGCAGAGAAGAGTTCCACCGAAGGCTAAAGGTGTATCATGCTTGGAAATCCAAGAATAAGAAACGCAATGCAGAAACAGAACAGCGTGCTCCCAAATCAGTCACAGACTATGGTGAGGAGAGATAATTTTGTGCTTATAATAATTTTTCTGATAATATTCTAAAGAAAACATTTCTAGAATGAATTTTTGGTTTGCTAGGTTGAAGAAACTTGGAATTTTTAAGAGTGTTTTTATGTTGATTTAAAGTAAATATTTTGGAAAGATTGAAACTGGCAAATTCTTCAGAGAAATTAAAATTCTTTTGGTAGACTCAGCTAGTTGTGCTGAACAGCTCTCTGTTAAAACCTTTTCTCACATCCAGCTGACATCTGTTAAAAAGAGCTCTTGATCTACTGATGCAGTTGCTGGCATTTTTGTTAAATGTTCATTGCTGTGCTACTTTATTATTTCATAATATATAGCTATGTAGACACAGATGTAGATAAGTTTAAAAGGTGCTAATAATAATTCTGTTTTTTACATCACTGCTTACATACATCATGTTACATCCTCTTTTAAAAATTCTCTGAGTGTTGATACTGCAATTTTGGCTCATGGGATGGCAAACCTTGCGTAGACCCTGCTTTCTATTTAAACCCTCATTCTACTGATTTCACAGATGGGTCTTCATTGTCAAAGCAACACACTAATCAGAGTTACTGCCTTTCACATGCATCAAGAAAGTGTAGGAGTTTTACTGCCAGACCTGAAAATGCCGTATCCAGCTTCTGGAGTGATATTAACAGAGTGGACTGTTACTCTTTTCCCAACATCCCTCCTCAAAGTCCAGTGATTGTCTGTTATAAAAGGAATCTAAGAAATTTAAAGAATCACAGTAAATGCATGGAATGATTTAATCAGATCATTCCTGCTGTCTTCTGGTTCCATGATATTTGTGTTCCTGCCACACAGTTCATGGGAGAGACAAAGGAAGGGGAAGATGGGGAGAAAGTGCTCTCCCCAAAGTCACATGAGCCTGAGATTAAGGCATTGTCATGGGACATGGAGAATGAAGATCTCAGAGTATGCAGGTGCCCTATGTACTCTCAGCCCATGTACAAAGGCATCTCCTTTCCCCTTGATTCATTTACTTGAGTTATGCATTGCTTGAGCATTACCTGAGTTTGAGGTTTTCAGGGAACTTTAGTATGGATATGTGGCAGGTGAAATCTGGACCCCTGGAGAAGATATTATCAAAGAATAGGTCCTTGTGTCTGAAATGTGGTGGTGCTTAAGAAAGCTTGTGACTGAAATGGCAGGAAAAGACATTTGAAGCACTTCTGCAAAGTGGTAAATTGCTTTGAATTTGAGCTCGCAAGTTCTCTCTGGAGTTAAATGGGTAAAATATTCATACACAGTATTGCTGATGGGAAGTATCACACAGCAGATGATCTTTGGATTTTTGCACACAAAGCTGGGAATATTCATGTTCTCATCTCATTTATTCAGACATTTGCTGCGTTCTTTTCAGTGTTTTTCATTGCATTTTTTTACCTCCATTGAAATATGGCATCATATTTCTGAATAAGAGAACCATGCAGTTCAGAAGAAAATGATAGTGACCTTTAGAGACTCTTCATGTCAGTATAATTCTTCCTATTGCAAATAATTATACTACATGGGCATTTCACATATATATATTATAGTGATCTGAAAAGGTAGTAAGAAGGAATTCTGATTTCTTAGGTGTTTAAGCTAAAAGTCTTTCTGGTGTCAGTGGATGTGTGCTTCAAATGATGTAGTTTATTCTTTCCATTTCTTCAGTGATTTAATGTAATTTTACAGTATCCTTTAATGTAATTTTATAAGTATCCTTAATTAAATTCATGCATTCAGTATAGAAGCTACACACTGATTGATATATTATTGTTGGAATAGACAGGTTTGGTATTGACAGAGGTCTGGAAGTTTTTTTTCTAGCAGAAATGTCAAAAATGAAAAGTACTACATTAATTAATTAGCAGATTTGTCACAGCAGTCTGTGCTTAGCATGTATACCACTGAGGCTTTGTAACAGGCATCGCAAATTATTGAAGTGATTAATTTCAAGGTTAAATCCTAATGAAAATAGAAGTAGAAAATGAGTAGAAATACTTAGAATCTGTGTTTATTTTGTAACTAGAATTCCCATTTGTCTGTCATCAGCATTGGTGAAAAATGTTGAAGTAATGAAACCATAACTTATAAAGGATCAGCACTTTTGTGTTTTGTTCAACATGTAATATTTGTTCACAGATTTTGCACCATTTTTGAGCAACTCAAGTAAGTGAGGAGATGGTTGTTTAAGCTAACTTTGAAGAATAGGAACGCTTGAGAGCTCTATACTAACATTGATTGATCCAGTGTTTTGCTACACAAGTACACAGAAGTTAATAGTAAAATAAAAAAAAAATTACAATTCGACAGTGTTATTCATCTGATAGTACTTACACATTATTCTAGTAATTTACAAATGTACTTGTCTTCATGAAATCCTACCCATTTGAGGAGTCATGGGAAGGGAGAGTGAAATAACCTTCTTATGTAAATTTTTGGAAGGTATAATCTCCTGTGTTTTTCCACACCCCCCATGAAATAACATTCTTGTTCTAACTTTTTTTTTTTATTGTCTGCACATGGCTTTTTGTTGTAGCAAAACTCTGGAATCAACTTAATATAACAACTGTTTTCCTAGCACACAAACTAACATTCAGGTGATGGTTTCTTCTGAATAAAGAAGTTCTCTACAGTTCTGTAGCCCTGAGTAGAGGCTACATTGGCGGCTTAGCATTCCTGTCCTCTAGATTTGCCCTTGGATTTAGATATGCTTAGGGGTAGAAATGAGCCTTAGCAATTACCATTGCAGTGCCAAAAGTATTTGACAATATTAAAGCACTGATCTGCTGGGATAAATGTTCAGATAATTTGTAGAAAATAGAATTAGTTTTTTATAAACTCTGTCTCCCTGTAAGGTATGTGTTTTATCAGAGTTGATATATAAAAGTAGCATTCACCTGTTAAAATCTGCGTTTTTTTTCTTCTATGTTTATTGTTTCTGCATACATAAAAAAAAGGAGATTTGATTTGTGTAACACATGGGGGTTTTCAAGGTTCTGCTCTTCAAGTTTAGAAAAACTATTTTTGCTTGAATCTAAAGAGAAGAAATTTCAAGGTGCAGTTGTATTAGTCTGTATTAGTCCTGTTCATGACTGTAAAAATACATTAGTAAAAGTGATTGTCATTTTTCATAATATTAAATATGAGCTCAAAAATTACCTTTGTTGCTGAACAGACAAGGAAAAAATTGGAATTCACTTTAATTACCTTTTATGCTGAAACATGCAACTGTTAATACTGATTTTCTTTTGTAGAGATGGTAAAGGTTCTTAAAGAGGGTATTTGTAACAGTGGGGTAAACCACTAAAACAAGATCAGTCACAAACGTTTGGGCAGTCATTAAAGGAAAAGATTTTGTCTTTAAGAGCATTTAGTATTTAAAACTAATTATGATAGTGTATATGTAAGATTAAGAAGGTTGATCATTTGATAAATTAATGTAGAGAGTATGTGCTTTTATTTGAAAGCAAGTTTCTCTCCAGAGTCTGAAATATGTGGAACTCAGTCCAAAACTGTGTATGGAAAATATTTACCAAAAACATGTATGAAGCTTAAAAAAATTTCATGTAACTTTCTCCTTTAGAAGTTTGGTCAGTTGATCTGAAATAAAGTCAGTTGGTCTGAAATAAAGAATTCCTTGAAAAAAGAAAGCAGCCAGAAATTAGCTCTAATGGGAGATTTTGACATACAGAAGTCTAGGCAGAAAATTGTTTGGTGGCAGCCTTGTAATAAGCAGTATTTATTGTCAACATTCCTATTAACAAATTAGTAATTTCTAACAGTATCCTTTTGTGTTGACTGTCAAACATTATCAAGTGATGCTTTGTATGCTTGTAACTGAAAATGCTTCTGTGCACTGTGACCTTGTTTTTTACAAAGAAATGGACTGACCTAAAGCAATTAATGATAAATGTTTCTGGTTGGTAAGAAATGTTATATGGGAAGTTTTACCTTACATATTGATTTAAAGCAGAATGCGTTATTTTATTTACTTTGTTTTGTCTAAACATGCCATTCAGCAACATGGAGATACAGTAGTTAACATGAGCCTTTTCTGACCACTGTTCTAGCTGTTGTGATTAACAGAATGCACATTATGTGAGATGGGAGTACTTTTTAGGTTTGCTGCGACTTAGATAACCTTGAATTCAGAGAGAATCTCTTGGGTTTTGGCAGGAGTTTATTTGTTTTCTTGTTTGTTTTGTTGTTTTGTTTGTTTGTTGTCTAATTTGCTGATTACTAAAGCAAGTATTATGGCTTTCTTGTTTTCTAATTGTTTTGTTTGCTTATTTTTGGGGGAATTTTTTGTATGATAGCCCAACAGAACCCCACAGCCCAGCTACCAGGCAGACAACAAGAGATTGAAATAAACAGACAACAGCGCTACTTCCGCATTCCCTTCATCCGCCCTGCAGACCAGTACAAAGACCCCCAGAACAAGAAGAAGGGCTGGTGGTATGCACACTTTGATGGGCCCTGGATTGCTCGGCAGATGGAGCTTCACCCTGACAAGGCACCCATTCTGCTTGTAGCGGGTAGGCATTGAAAGCATAATTGGAACTTTGAAAAGGTTCAGGGTTGATAACGAACCTTAGAAAAAGAGGCTGAGGTTACAAGTTTTTCTTTTTTTTTTCTTTTTTTTTTTCCTCCAGTTCTTATCTGGGCAGGATTTGAGTATTTGGCACTGCTGTTGATGGTGGCCGAATGTTTAAGATGCATCATTTGTAGATGTAACTGGCTACATGTTTTACATACTTCAATTTGGGAAGCCATAGACATAGTGGGAATACAATTATAAAGGGTTTTATTATTAGGAGTCCTCAGACTACTCATTGAACTGGAGACAGCGTGAAGATAAAACATCACAATTTATCTGGGAAAGGTGATAGCAACCTTGATCTAGCTTTGATTATGATATGCACTATCATGTCCAGTACTTTGATTGGTCATTGCAGAAGTCAGAAAAGGTCTACTTATCATTGTACGGTTTTTTAGTTAGCTGTGAAGAATTACAAGCAGTTTGTATCAAAACAATTTGTGCATATGTTACATTGTCTTTCCATAGCATGGGGCTATTAGCGAGCTGATGCTTTTACCCTATTTATGTTACCTAATATGGGAGAATAGTTTTTTAATCTAAAACATTTAAAATAAATTTGCAATGAATAGGTAGAGATTTATCTAGTAGTGAAATGTATCCACGTTTTCTGGAGGATAATGAGCAGGGGAGAAAACACAGGAGAAATGCTGCTTATGGTTCTGTGTTTTGAGTCTTTGTATTTAACTTGGAGACTGAGGAAAAGGCCATAACCAATTTGTTTCACTTCGGAATTATGCTTTACTAGCAACAAAAGTTTGTTTTCTGCAAATTATTTTAAGTAGAATTCCTTATACCAGCTGTCACTGTTCAGTGCCAAAGCCCATAGCTAAAAGTAGCACTGCTGTCATGATCACCTGTTAAAAATAAGATTACAATTTAGTGTGTGAGCTACACCTATCATTTCATTGGATTGTCTGTGTTGGTCCCATTTGGTAAACAATGTTTGTTTTGGGTGGTAGGCTGGCAGATTAGCTACTTGATCCAAAGTCTGGAATTCTTAGTTGCTTTGCTACATTTAAACAAATAGTAAAGCAGTTCACTGTGAAGTGGCCTGAAATTGAAAGTATATGTAATCCAAATGCAGTTGTCATCCTGTAGTGGGTTTCAGAAGAATATACCAAGGTGATGAATTTTTAGCTTCTTTGCTTTATTCATTTTTGCTTGGTGTATAAGCACAACTTTGTCAATTGCACCATCTGATACCAGTTTATTCCTATACTGCTTTAGTGTTCTCTGTGTAACAAAAAGCCAGCAAACCGGAAGATAGCTGTATCTGAGGACTTCCTCATAAGCTATGAAGTCTACTAGCAAACCAGAGCTACAGAGAGGAAATGTAATTGACAAAGGTCTAATCTTTATTAATGGGACCCTTGAATGATGTAAAAAATGTTTTCTTTCTCACTTTACCATTTCAGGTAAGGATGATATGGATATGTGTGAGCTTAATCTTGAAGAGACTGGCTTAACCCGAAAGCGAGGTGCTGAAATTTTACCAAGACAGTTTGAAGAAATTTGGGAGCGCTGTGGAGGTATCCAGTATCTCCAAAACGCAATTGCAAGCAGGCAAGCTCGCCCTACCTACGCTACGGCGATGCTGCAGAACCTGTTGAAATAACGGCATTTGGCACAGGAGTGTTCGGATGAGAGCCTTGCCCACGATACAAAGGGAAGAGCCCCTCTGTGCTACAGAGGGCGTAAACATTCTATAATCAGAGTAGATGTTTAATATAAAGTGAACAGATTTTATTAATCATGTGGTTTGTTCATTTGTACTTCATGATGTTTAATTTGTGTAGTGAACTTTACTAGGTATGAGGACCTTGAAGAAACTCCAGTCAGTGTAGTTTGTTGCATTTTGTTTATATGTTGCATTTTCTTAAACAGTTTCTGTTATAACTCTTAACACTTCTAAGCAATCTGTCTGTTCTTGGGTACCTATTGCAAAGAACTGCACTGCAACCACTTTTTTATAAGATTCCTTCTTTAAAACACTGAATAGTTGGCTTCAAGTGGTGGCCTAGTAAAGAGAATATGCTGTTTCGAATAACTGGAATTGGGAGGCCTTAGCTTTGACTTCTGTTACGGTGAAGTCAGAGTATACTTTTATATAAATCTGAGACATTTTATGTCCTGATTTGCAAACTGGTTAGTGTCTGTATTTAATGATTTTTGTTTTTCCAGAACCTGATGGGAAATCCTCCTAAACTTGAGATCCCCATAAACTCTTATTTAATGCATTCTCTGTCGTAGTTTAAGAGAAATGGTTTTCTGTGCATTCCAAGAAGAGCATTCATGTATGTCAATATAATGTAATATTGGAGGTCCTCAAAGAATGTACTGCTCATTAGGGCTTATACCACTTCTCTCATAAATTCTTTTTTTTTTCTCTTTAAGTACAAATCTGCTTTAGACTTTGTTTTTCTGACCACATTTCTGTTAGCAATTCTTGGACAGTTTGTTTAGCCAAGTAGTATAATTTCAATATATTACGCAAATTTGTCCAAGCCTTATATCTGAAGGTATATAAGATTAAGGATAGCATCAAGGGAAATATGTTCAGCTTTTTGCCCGCAGTATAACTTAACTGAATATTGAGGCCTGAGCCTCAGAAATTCTCTTTATTTTAATTGTAACGAGATATACAAGGTCTGTACTTTTTGTTAGACTGTGTAAAAAATTGGTCCAATAACATAATGCATCTTAATACTATGTGCTGATGAAATAGCTACAATTTTTAGTGTACTGAAATATCATAGTGATTTGGATGCTGAGCTTTATATTAATCTCCTTTGTCAAGTTTCATAGCTTGTAACAGTTCCCTTATTAAGCAGTTTGTTTGGGGAGTTTTTGTGGGTGGGAATCATTAATTTCATACAGTTTTAAGACACAGCTCTTTCACTTATGTGAACATTGCTTTACCTTGCTGGCCATTATTTCAACAAATTAAACATGACCATTTGTTATCTCTCTGATAGAAATTCAAAATACAAGTAGCTTGATGTCCAATTATGTAGCTTGATTTAAAAATGAATTCTACCCCTTTTTAACTGACAGAGTTTGCATACAGTATAAAATAATTTCCTCACTCTTTACTCAGCATGAAACCTCTTGGAAACTTTAGTTTTTAAATGCATAAATATACTTAATTTTCAAGAGGTGTGGTTCTGTAGCACGGAGAAAGCTCCTTGCTGACCTTAGACTGTGGTTGCATGCCACAGTCTGCTTGTTATAAATGCACTCCTTACTGGAATAATGTGGAGATACTCAAGTGGTAGTTAACTCTCTACACACCCACTGCATCAGGGAATCTCAGCTTCCACTGCAGTTCCACTCTACTTCCTGGTCATGTGATTGCAAACAAGAAAATAGTTTTCATTTTACCCAAATTCTTCACTGAAACAGGCTTTTTTTGCTGGAAGATGCAAGGAGAAGTGCATCAGACTGCTGGCTGGAAAGTAGTGTGCAAACCTGTACAGTGTTGCATGAATTTAAAGGTGCAGCTTATGTAATTTAGGTTACTGGTTTAATGTGTTACTGCATTGGAACCAAAATGTCACAACTTCCAGTCCCTGGACACTTAGCACCGCAAGCAGCTGTGCTTGCTCATGTGATCCAAGTAATAAAAATCACTGGCCTGACCTGTGTTTATTTCTGTCTGGCTTTAGCTGCTTGACTTAACACATTCCATCTCAGTGTATATATCTTTAAAAATCCATGGATTTTATGAGACTGAACATAGTAAGCAAAGAACCTCAAATGCTTAAGTGTATGTGTAGGTATATACACAAATATGTGCTTAAATACTTTAGTATGTATGTGTGTAAACATACCCGCAGGGAACTTTAAATTAACTGAATTTTTCCAATCTTTAATCTCCTTTAGTTATGTCAGGATTTCCTTGACTGGCATCAGAAAGAAAATTTATTCTTCAGACTGGAGTATATGGAAATTTTTGTTTACTAAACTACTAACAAATAGGAGCTATCATGAAAATAAAATGGACTTGTAAATAGAGTAAGAGGGTCTGGTGGCTGGACATCTCAAATGAGATGTTCCCACCTCTCTGCACTGCTCCAGCAGTATGCCTGAGGGAAGCAGAAGATGCATTCCAGAAATCAGGGTATTCTAGTTTGCACAGTAGCAGGCTGCTTTTTTTCCCCCTTTTTTTACTACACACCAAAAGCAGCTTCTGCTCTTAGTTTTACTTACCTTTTTGTGCAACAACGTTAATTTGCAGTTAGTTTCAGATTATTTAATTTTTTTACATGTCTGGCAATATTTAGCTGCTTACCAGTTGTTTCCGTGGTCGCTCGTACTGTGCCAGATAATTACACAGTTGGTTGATTTGGAGAGGAAATATGAAAGGAGGCAAGGGGGTTGATCTTTAGGACTGTAGGATGACCTAATGCCCTTCTGATCTACAGTTATAGAGAAAATTATAATTTGGGTTTTAAAAAACACTGGCTTGGTTCCCTATGTGTTTGATTAAAAAAAATTCTTCCTGCCTGTCAGTGAAGCTGTCCATTATAGTTGAGATCTGCCTAAAATGCTCCACAAAACAAAGGAGAGGAAGAGAATCACCACACTAGGCTACATTTCTGACTAGGTGACCCAGGAATATGCATTTTCTTGAGAATGCTACTTTGAAGATCCTAAGGTCATTCTATACTTGTCTTTTATCCACTGATAAGATTGTGTTTTCCTTTACCTAGTTGAATCCTCTGGGTTTTTCTCAAAAAATCTTTATTTAAAGTACTTAAATGACCTCCTAATACTGTACTGAAAATTAAAAATAAAAAATAAACACATTCTGTGTTGAAATCTCACTTGTATCTTCTTACCATTTTGTGTTTCAAAAAGCATAAGAGTTAATTAAGTTATGAGAAAGATGAAATTATTCCTTTGCTGGTACTGTCTACTGCTTTTCTATCAGATATTTTTGGTGCTTAAAGCTACTTTTTAAAGCTTTATTCTAGTAAATATTTTGTCTTTATTTTCTAAGGTAAGTGTTCCTCCAAAATAACATTCTGGTATTAAAAAATTCTCATTTTGTTATCTCAAATCTCACACTTAATCTCATTTTGAAACAAGTATCTTTTTACTTTTATTACTGCTTCTTTTTTAACATTTATTGCTATCATTTTCAATATGTCAGCCATTTTCTATGCTGTGTATTCTGCAGCCTTTTAATTTTAGATTGTGTCAGTCAGTGACTAGTGACACCAACTCTGCGGCTTTGGGGGTGTACGCTGTGTGGCAAGCTTTATGTTTGGGATGGAGATGTGGTATTGCTTTTGTGGGGTTTTGTTTGTTTGTTTTCCCCTTAGAGTCTAAGGGAACACTCTTGTCTTAAGGGCCAAATCAGAGTGGTAGTTTTTTAATTTAAAAAGATTCAAGTAATTCATACTTTATCTAGAAAATGTAGTTTTGTTTGCTTCCATATGGCTTTTATCTCTGATATAACTTTACATCAGTTTTAAAGTAACGTGTTGTGTTTTAGTGTAAGATTAAGTACCAATTCAATTCCCTGTGAAATTTTCAAGTAAATAATTTTATTGTGTTTTATTGAAATACAAAAGGTTTACCTCCAGCAAATATATTTGGTAATTAATAGTTGAGAGTGATAAATACAATCATGAATAATCATTGTTATAATACACATTTTAAAATTACTTATTTTTTAATCTGGCTAATGATAACTAGTATAGGTGGAAATACACTAAACACATACAAAAATACATTTGTAATGGAAAAAAATGGAATGCTATCAGCATTCTTAATGCATTCTTAGCTTACGTGAGCAATAGTGAAAAGCTAGCATTTGTAGGCAAGGATGACTTCCAGTGCCCTGCAAAAAGTATTTTTAAAGTCATTTTCTTCTGAAGTGTTACTGTGTAAAACCACATTTTAGGTTTCTTCTTTATTTTTCTTTCCTACTTAAATAAAGTAAATAAAAATACTATTTCAGCTGTAAAAACTCAACCTTGTATTCTTGGTGCATTGCCTTCATTCGTACACAGTCACCAGTTCTGGTGGTTTTGCAGGCAAATCCATGCAGTTGTTTGGAATTTGTAAACAGTTCTTTTGAGTGGACTTGGGAAGGTAAACTAAAGTTCAGTCTTTGCTGTGGTAACTGCACAGTGCAAAGTAAGAATTGTCACTAAAATCAGCTGCTGTCCTGAATACACAAAAGTTTCACATCTGAATGAGGATATTGTCATCCAGGATAGTCATGAACTTTGTAGAAGCTCAGTTTGAGCTGTAAGTACGACTTCTGGTGTGCACCAAGCAGCAAACCAGTGCCTGAACACAACACTGGTACAGAATATAAATAGAGATAAATTCTCAAGAAAAAAATACTCAAGATAAAATGATGCTCATACTTGAATCAGGATTGTGGATTCATAGTGCATAAATTAATATGCCTACAAAGTACTTAATGGCCACCCATTGTTTGTTTAGATTTCTTCTACAAAAACTAACAGTAACCTCTCAAAATTATTTGTGTGTATACTGAGTCTAAAGCATAGGTGCTCGTGTGCAATTCTAATCTACTCACTACCAGGAGGGTGCTTGTGAATTTAAATCTCATTATCTGAAAAGCTGAAACTCCACGTATCATGCCTTAGCAAAAAGTTTGAAGTCTTAGGATAACCCGACAGTGTCACAATCACCAGAAATTAAACAGCTAAGTGTATATGTACATATGTAAAAAGAAGTGTTTATTAACAGAAAAATAGGTATCTGATGTTCACAGAAACCCTTGAAAAATTAAATCCAACTTCTGTGTGATTTGCAATGTGAGCATTGCAGGGAGAGAATGAAGAAGTTCCCAAATGCTTTTTATGTGGCCTTTGGTCAATGGCAATGGTTATTTCCATTCACCATTTGCATCAGTGTGTGTAAGGAAGGTTAATGAAGGGGCATAGAAATGCGGTGAAGTTCACTGACATTTTTACCAGAACAACTGTGACTTACAATATTGAAAAATGTCACAGCTCAGTAAGATCTGTTTCTAGCATTCAGCTCTTAAATAAGATGTGTAAGCACCAGAAGCTTAATGCATGCATCTTAATGGTGGGGACTTCGTACCAGGCATTTTAGACATGAACAAATAGCTGCTCAACGTGGTCATTTGCTTTCCTTCAGCAAAACTATTTTTTTTTAATGTGCACTGATTTTAGAGCCAAAATTTTTTATCTTCAGGAATCCTTGATTTTTTTTTTTCCTACTTATCCTGAAGCCCAGTCTTAAATAATGCAGGCCTTCTTTCTTGAGTACCTATAAGAGAAAGTCTCATAAGACGTTTGAAAAGCATTGTTGAATTTGAAAATGTTCTGTTTATCTTATAGCTAATAGGCAAGGTCACACTAAAATCTGTAGAGATAATTGTAGTTCATTGTAAGGAGAATTGAGCCTTAAGAAGAGAAGGCTTCAGGGAGACCTTCTAGTGGCCTTTCGGTACCTAAAGGGCACCCAAGAAGGAGGGAGAGAGACTTTTTGCAAGGGCAAGGAGTGACAGGACAAGAGGAAATAGCTTTAAACTGAAAGAGATTTAGATTAGATGTAAGGAAGAAATTCTTAACTGTGAGGGTGGTGAGGCACAGATAGAGATTGCCCAGAGAAGTTGTGGATGTGCCATCCCTTGATATGTTAAAGGTTGTTAGTTTTTGAAAGACTAATTGGGTAAAACCCCACCCAGTCAAAACCCCCTCTGATTACTAAGCTTTGCAATAACTTTCCATGCAGTGATTCTATAACTAAACTGGAGAGATCTTTTCATATTTGGGAAGGATTAGAAGGTTATTTTAGCTTCTACTGGAACTTTGTGCCTATTTTCATATATGCCTTTATAAATACAGAGCTGTACTTACTGTAGATAATACATCCTAGAAAGCTGTCACTGCTGTCATTACATATTGCAAACCAGAATTTAAATACTGAATTTTCAATTTGGCCTACAAGCTCTAGATAGCCACATCCTCCTGAAAATTCAGTTGAAGTGCCATACTCAGTTTTCAACATTTTGGCCCCAAAGGAGTTTTCTAGATTGTGACATCAAAGTGCTGCTCTTATTTTCAGCTAATGAAAGCTGTTCTACATTCATTTTATTCCTGCATTGATTTTTTTCAAATCATTAAAAACATTTTGAATGTAGGGGTGGTGTAAACATTCACTGTGAACTTAAAAAACAGTGATAAATAGTCACCTAACTTTTTCAAATCCGTTTCAATTTTGTGGTTGCTGGATTCCTCACCACATGAATTTATTTAACTAGATCTTGAGAAGAATTTGGTTGATGTACCTTTGACAATTAAAATATGGTCTAGATGTCACAGACCTAGTTTTCTTTCACAGATGTGCCATTTTATTACTTTAATAAAATATTTAATGCTTTTCTATGTAGTAATTTTAAGTAGTTTAGCTAGTATGAAAGTTTATTGGTCTACAATTTCCCATGGGCACATTTCTTTTAAGATGGGTGTAAAATACTAATTGCAAACATCTGCGCTGTTGCTTTTATGCGCAGTGAAGCCAAGTTCATTCTTGAGCTTTTCCAAACTGCTGCTCCCTGCTGCTTTGTTCATCTCTATGTTTGCATTCCAGTCCCCTCATTTTCAGCTCAGTCTGTAAATGTGGCCGGAGTACCGGAAGAGACCAGACCTGGGTATGATGAAGATCAGTGAAAATAAATCTATATGGTGTCATTACTTGTTCCTTTATTTAATAACAATAAACCTGTAAGGAGCCAAAGAATCACGTAGTTGGTGTCCTGTCTTCCACAATGTCCAGCCAGTGCCAAGGGCACTCCTGTACTGATACTCGCCCCGAAAAAAATGGATGCTAACAGCTACAGCAAAACCTTTTGGTTTCTGATAGGGTTGTAATTCAGAAAAATGAAAATGGCGAAGTAAAGCTTTTTACCGATCAAGAGGACATACTCAGATACATCAGAAACAGTCTGCCAATTTTATAGGAATTTTTGACTCAACTTTTCTCCTGTCTTTTTTTTCCCCACAAAGATACAAGGAGTTTTAAGTTGCAAAACTTGAAATAATACTTGATATATGAGCAGTATTCTGCTCAAATTAGGATTCCTACTTGTTCAAACTCTATGTAGCTTAACCAGACTGAGTGATCTGAGATTTTAAGTGATCTAGTACTGCTATTTAAACCTTCCCTTTGGTTTGCATTTTGTGTTAATTTGTCATTTCAAGTATTTCTTCCTTCACATGTTCCAGTGACTGCCACATTACCACATGGTTATACAACATAGAACTTTGTTACAGAACAACATTTAAGAAGAAATTGTAGTTGTCGTATCAAGCATCCAAAAAATCCGAGCTTTTCTTTGTATGGAATTACTACAAAGAGGCTCCCTGGTAACATGAACAAATGGGACACAACAGATTTTTAATTCTTGAAAATAGCCACAAACCTTGGTTTTGTCTGGCTGATGCTGGAAACGAAGAATTCCAGAGACTTAACTTGTCAGTCTTGGTTTCGTAAACTCATCTGGTGACCTACAAGAGTTAAAAAAAAATCCTCAAACCACTACTTATTTCACTAAATGACAAAAAGCACTCAGATAGGATAGACTGCCAGAGCCATGCAAGAGAGCTGTAAGAAAAGCAGTTCTACAGTCCTGGTATGAAATCTACACTGCAGTAAGTGTGGAAAGCAATGAATGCATTAATATTTTCAGTTCTGAAATTGGCAAGCAAGAGAGTAGCTTCAAGTTTGATTTAGTTGTGGAGTTAATACATGGAGGTGGACCTGTTATTTCAGGTGGGGCTGTTTGTTGAGGGATAAGAGAGGGATTTCCATGCAGTTTACCTCCAGGCTGAATTGTGTTTTCAAGGTCATGTAATGCTTCGTGATCAAGGATCTCTGAGGAACTGAGACAAGCACTTACACTGCAGGCTGTGTGACAAAAGCTAGATAGGGGTTCATCGTGTTCAAAAGCAGGGTTAATCCTTACAGCACTTTCTGAATTGCAGCTGCTGAGAGTAGGACCTCTACAATGCAGAACATTTTTGTTTAGATAAGATTTTAAATTGCAAAAGAAACAAAAGGAATACTTTGAAAGGTGAAGAAGAAGACTGTGAGCAGCTTACTGCAAATTAGAGTTTCTTTTGCATTTTCTTCTTATCTTAATAATTAAAATGATGAAAAGAAAACCAAGGCTTCCTAAGCCAAGAATGAGAGGTTTAAAACTGAAGGGTTGTATGGGTTCTGGACCAAATTTTGCACAGCGCTGTCCTTGGTAAAGCTGGTGTCTACGTACAGGACATCTAAAATAAGGAAAGGAAGAGAAAAAATGTACAGAACTTGAAGGCAAAAAATACTGAGTACCTAAAATGAGAACAAAGGAAATTCTTCCAATTTAATATGACCACATTATTTCCACTACAAATAATCGCTATATGTCTGCATGAAAATAATGTGATTGATGATAGGGAAAGATAATATTTTTACATTCATGAGAGTGAGTTAATAATAAGCCACTAATATATTCCTTGCTGACCTACAAATTTTAAAGAAGTTATGAATTTTAAATCTCTCTGACAAATTTCTAGCCCCAGAGCTAACATTTGTGTTTTAGAACCTTAGAAGCTCAGGTGTGTTTTAAGGTAATGTCCGAATACATCTTTGAAGCCTATATTCTGTTTTCTGGTGATTTCACTCTGAGTAGCAAGGTCTGAAATAAGAGTTCTATGACAAATAGCAGGGTTCTACTCCTCTTTACAGGACAAGGGAAAAGTGAACTTATGTGGAACACAAGTGCAAATAATAGGCCATAATTTTCTCTCTGACTGTACACATTTGCACAAGCTGTCAGTTTGACACTGGTGGTAATTTGTAACTTGCTGTAATTCACAAAACTTTTCATTTATTATTTTTAATACTTTTATAGTTCCATGTGATGGTTTGGTTATACCTGTACATCAAGTCAGGGCTTTTCTGAATGGGAAAAATGTTATTTTCCTCAGTGCATCAGTATTGGTGTAATAGGTCGAACCCCTTGCTACCTTAGCAAAACTTTGAAGAGGATCTTTCTCGTTCACAGGCTGATTTCTAGTACTAAATGCTGCAGCTGCACTACTGTGGCTCTGCAAGTAAGGAATTTGGCAGTAACTATGGCAAATTCAATATAACTTCTGTGATACCCATTGAAAAAAATTAATTTTGGCAGTTGGGTTGTTACAGTGTGTATAATTTGAATAATTTGTCCAGTGGTCTTATTTTTTGATGTTAATCCTAAGTAAGGTAAAAGATGTATCATTCACCTAGCCAAAGTATTAGGAGAGAATAAACAAATGCAAGAATTGTACCTTGATTCTTGCTTATGTACATGGCTGGTCAGCTACTGCGTGACAGTCGAGTGTACAGTTTCACATAATGCTCTGAATTGTCTAGTCTTACAATGAGAAGGCACTTGATACTTTGTAAAGAGTTAATATGTTCAGGTACTGTGTGCTTCTCGATATTGACTTAAGATAATTCCGTTTAAAAATCCTTAGGGAATATATTTGCGGTGAGGAAGAGCTGTTAATCTTCAAGTCCTTCCCAGAAAGGCCTGAAAGCAGCCTCAGCCTCCATGTGCTTTATTTATTTATTATCTATCACAGCAGTCTTCATAGCTGTGTCTATATGAATAAAGATTTCCTTTTTAATACATCTTAGAAAAGGGTAATTTCTTAAAATTTCTTAAAATGCTACCAGTTTTGCTAATCGATAGCAAAACTGTGAATGTGTTATTTCATTTTTCCAAAGTGTATTTGGAAATCGAAAGGAATGAACGCTTTTGTGTATGTCATCTCTGCCAATGATGCTGAATTTCTACTAAATTTCTGAAGCATCTTTAAAAATAGCTAGATCATGATGTTCTGTGTATGCTAACAGGCAGAAATGGATTTATCCATGGTGAGACTATTAACACTTTAGAAGGGTATTTGCAGCGTGACTTACAGTATCAGAATGTCGAGGTTTTGGCTTATTAGTGTAGTTTATGCTGTTGGAAAGTATAAGCTCAGCCCTTCTTTTTCATGCAATGCACATTACCAGGGGGCTGAATTCATGTCAATCACCATCTATTTACCTGCAGACAGCTCCTCTTCCTGGAACCAGCTCACATTTCCCACCATTGACACAGAGATGGGGCTCCAGCTCGCACAGGCTCCGGCAGGGCAACCCATCCTGGCTGGCGTAGCCAGGCTTGCAAAGGCAGTCGGCCTCTTTTGTCCACTCGTTCATTATGCATTCAGAAAACTTGTCACATGCCATGAATTTGCAGGGGTCTGCCCGATCAGCTGTAAAGGATGGGTAAATCATTTACTGAAGCATTACCCTAAAGGGCCTTGGCAAGGCTTGTGGCAGCCAGAGAAAACAGCTCACGTTTACTGGCCTGTCACTTGGGTGTGCTAACAGGAGGATGTGTCCAGCATGGAAGGACACACAGCCTTCTTCCTGTACAGGACACAGCAAGCATGCAAGTTCATGCTGACTTCTGCACTTATTTACCCTATCCCTGTTAAGCTGTGATTTTATTTTCATCTCACTGACAAGGATTTTCACATTTGGATATTTTTATCCTGTTCTTGCCGTGAGTGTTAGCATCATACTCATGGATCCCGTGCTACAGCCTTACAAGTGAGAAATAATTTCAACTGTAATGATCTTAAACACATAATTTAGGACAAGACAGAGGGATGGGATTATTGAATATTGCACAATATTAAGACCTGCTATATAGAAATACTGTCGTATTCCAAAAGAAAATATATGCCTACAGGGTTTGTAGTGGGCTTTTTGTTGCTTAAGTTTCTTCGTTTTGTGGTATGTTAACATTGGGAAGGCTTGCTGGGGTTTTTGTTTTGTTTTTTACATATTAGTAAGGGATGCCTCTGTGAGATTAAGGGAAAAGGACCCTGCTGATGTTCATGGGAAGGCCCAAATCAGAGACAGCTGTTACACAAGTCTGCTTCTCCTTTCCCATTCTCTGCTTCTTACTAGAAATGAAAGGAAAAAAAAGACACCCAGAAAGAGTGATTTTAACCCAGGGCTCAACCCCTCAGCCCAGTTTGTGCTGATGGGGTGATGAGGAGGAGGGCTGCATCCACCAGTCTTGCCTCATGGAGCCTGTTTCCTGTATACCATGGGGCAAAAACCTTAAAAGGCAAAAGATGAGAAGGAGACCAGGGGATACAAATCCTGTTCTTGCCAGCAAACAGTCCCAGTAAGATGTATGAATCCAGAAAGGAAAAGAAAAAAAAAGTGGACAAAACTAGGAAAAGAGAGCAGCGAAGGAAATGAGAGCAGATATACCTGTATGAGCTGGGCTATGTGATCCTTTATGTAGGTTAAAAGGAAGATTTGTACTGGATATTGCAGCTTGTTACCTGCAGCAACTAACTGGGCTTAAAGTTTCTTCTGCAGCCACTTCATGCTCTATGCTAGATGCTCAGTAATACTAATTTCAATGAAAAATGAGGATTGCATTTGTTATAGGAGTGCTGAAAATCTCAGACACACACTGGGATATGCTTCAGTGGTAGAAATGAATCCATCAGAGCAGTTCACTTATAACCCCTCGATAATTATATGGCTATTTCCTGCTTTGAATGTTTGACTAGTGGGTTTTAGCATGCACCATTTGCCTTTGCTGTATGCAATGTGCATGTTGGTTTGATATGTCCTTTGCTCCTGGACTGTGAGTGTGTGCACTTGTCAACTCCAACAGCAAGGAGAGGTTGGCATGAGCATTTGGCTGGGTCGAGTTTTTGTGATAATGTTTCATCTTTTTTAATACATAACTGCATACTTTGTTATATTTTCTGATTTCACTTCATTTAGATTACAGAAATACTGCATGCAGGTATTTTTAAAAGTCCTTCTTTATGGTGTTATTTATGACCAGTGCATTCAGCCCTTTGCAGCTGCTGACTCTTGATATGTATTTTGGACTGTAAGAGCCCATCCATGTTTAACTTTGGTAGAACATCATTACCACTAGATGGCTCTCAGTTTCACAATAAAGAGGAATTTGCTTGTATTTCCTTAATTTGCTACCCAGGTTGGGGTTTATTTATTTGCTTGTTTTCTGAAATGAAAACACATCAGGCTTTGAAACATCTGTGTTGGAATATACTGGTTTTGTAAACACAGTTTCTTCTATTTTGACTGCATACTACTGCTTGTAAGACTTGAAAGATCAGCTCCTTCAACAAACTCTCTGTAATAATGTTTTCTTGAATTAATGTTGAAATACCACATCAGCAAAGCATATCAGATGAAGATGAAAGACTTAAAAATTTTTCTGAATTTGCATTTCTGAATTTTTATTTAATGAAAATTTATTACTAAATCAAGGGACATGCGGCAGCCCGAAGTTCACTCTTTATATAATGAATTAATTAATTGTATATTCATTAATTTTTATATTTTTATAATGAATTAATGAATAATACTTTATTCATCAAACATCAGTTTATCATGGCAGTATTTGAAGGGTAAATACTGTGATTTTGTTAACTTTCTTTACCACAAGGTACCTATGATTTTAGTGGCCACAAAGACGTATGTAAAATGAAAACTGGTTAGAAACTGCCTGCCTGAATTGTAAATGGATTTTTGTTCTGAAATTGTCAGAGATCTGTACATAGAAAGACAGCTTAACCAAAACTCCTAAAAATATCTTCATACCTTTGCTATTGTTCTACTCCACGACAATGAAATTAAATTCAACCCTGAAATAATTACCAGAGTCTGAAAATAGATTCAGGCTTCAATTTTATAAAACAGTATCGTTTTTGAAAACACTAAGCTTTTGACATAAGAATAGTGTCTAGACATGTAGTTACTGACTTTCTACTGTTTAACAAAGACTAAAAACTCATTTGAAAGAGATAAATCCAGAGGGATTCTAGAATTACAAATCTATGGAGTACTATATGAAGTCATGCTCCAGTTAGTATCTGTAGAATCCAATTATTCATAAAAATTGTCTCCTTTTGTTTTGAATGCTGTATCCCTTTAAAAAAGATTTAATGATGCTCTAGACCATGGTTTGCTTACAACGTTGCAATAATCATCAGAAATTATGTTCACATACTCAGGTGCAAGAATTTCATGTCACACCTGCAAACTGCATATGAGCATTTCTTATGCCTGTCTTCACCCAACCCTTGTTCTAGACAACAATCTATTTGTCTCTGAAAAGCAGTAGGTGAACATGCACAGCCCAACAGCCCCACCCAGCTTTTCATTACAGTATGAAAATACATCTGCAGATAATTTGCAACATCTTTTTTGTCTTACTACTCCCTGTCACTGGGAGGCTGTTGCTAATATGGTTATTTCCAAGACAGTCATACTTCTGAAACTGTAACAGCCTGAAAGAAGATGGTCTGCTTGGTTTTGATTTTGCACTTACATTAGTAACGCAATCTTACCTGGCTCAATATCCAGGGAATAGCTGTCAATCTCCAAATTGAGGTGTTGGGCTGCAGCATCACAGAAATCTTCCAAAACACAATGTACTGCTTCTGTGATATTGTATGGCACTGTCCTGGCAAATTTCATTTTGCTGTTCACAATCACACTTCCGTTCCTGAAGTTGAGAATTTCCAAGTGCTTAAAACCGGTAAGGTTGGACTGAAGGTATGGAAGTAGCTGCAAAACAGAGACTTGCCTTTATTTTAACTTACTGTCAGGGTCTACCTGCTATTAATTTCTCTTATAGTCAATTTTCATTAACAAATACACACATCACAGATTTATTTCCCTAAGTTTAATACAATTGTTAAGCTCCACTAGCAAATTAACTTTTCTGTTTAGCAGTATCTTCTTCTGGATTTCTGCACTTTTCTCAATAATGTATTGAGATGGATGGGCAGCAATTTCCCCTGTAATGAAATGCATAGCAGCTGGGGAGTTTATTCATCTGGAAGAGAAAAAAATTACCTCACTCAAAAGCCAACTTACTTATTTTCAAACATTCAATCCAGGCAGGTTAGGGCATAGTATTATAGGCATGTTACTGATCTGACCTGTGCCCTATTGTACCCACAGAGAAAATCCATATCTAATCACAGTCTGTGCTATGATATATTTTTAAAGGCCTATTTTTAAATGCAGCAGGCAGACACAAGCCTTAGATATAATCAGCACTGCTATACTGTTGGTGTGGATCTAAGAAAACGCCAAATAAATTACATGCTGGCATATATCTGGGTTTTCTTGAGCAAGTAAAAACTTTCATCACTGACTTCATAAACTCTGTCTTCATACTCTAAGGGCATCCCAGGCTTATGTATCCTTTAAAATACAGCTTATCAGATTGAATCATAGTAGGGTTGATTATTGTTAAAAACTGTGCACTTCAGTGTATTCCTTCAAAGTGCACCTGATTACCACACTTGTTGAACTTGTTCAACTTGATTTTCACCCACCAATTGCATGAACTGTTGTTCTAGTGCTTTGTATTCTGTCGAACTCCTGTTGAAGAGGTCATCGGAGAAGTGCATGTTGGTTACCCTCAGGCTGAAGAAAACCACGAGCTCTTTGCCTTTGGCTGCAGTTGTCATGGAGCTGGTAGTGACGTACTTCAGCACTGGTGCTGGGGTGGTTTCTGCAGGTTCAGTGGTCAGCACTGAGATAAAACCACTGCCCTGCTCCCCTTCATACAGCCCTGCTGTGCTCGTGGCACCGATGAGATCCAGCTCAGCAGTGATGTCCTGCACCCCTTCACCCATGCCACCTTCAGGAATGCCCTCCTTTACCGAGGAATCTGGTAATTCAAGGGACTGCTCGATGATCTCAGAGGGGCTGTAGGATGGGCTGGTGGCTGCAGGCAGAGGTGCTATTGATGGCAGCACATCTGTAATAACAGCTCCAGGCTGCACAGTGGAGACATGACTTGGACCAGTAAAGACAGGCAACGTGTCATAAGTGCTGGCTGTAACAAAAATGTCATCACCTGATGATTCTAGTTCTTCCATGATCTTAACTGCTGCAGGAAAACAGGGTAAAATCAAATTAGCCATGTTGAAAATTAAGCATAAAAAACATTGAGTGTGGAAAAAAACATGTATATGGGATTTCCAATGAAACATTTTTAACAAGTTTAACAGTATTTAAATAAGAAAATGTTAACTCCATCACCAGGGAAGAACTACTGGAATAAAATACCACATACACATGTTTGAGTGATGAGATTTCTGTGGGTTCTGTGGTTAGTAGTTATGCTTGGCAAGTATTTCCTGAGCCTCTAAAGCACATTCTTGTTCTGAAGGTACATAATCACACTGTCAGTATATATTGTCTCAAAGAGGAAATTGGAGCTTTGAGTTCTCTGCTTGGAACACTTGTATGCCAGAGTCATTCTGTTCCCCTCTGCAAAAAGTTAAAGCTAATCATAAAATGCTAAAATCACAAAAAACAATACAGACCCTCCAGATGCAAACTGTGTCAATTTACCCAAAAGACAACAGCACCAATGAAAAATATTCAAACCTTAAGAAGCCATCTACTGCACCTGAACCAGAGCTTTTATGGGGTCCCCATCGGGGCTTGGCATGGATCTAGGATATGTGATAGCTGTAGCTGAAATCCAAATCTGAATTGTCAGGAATGCTTCTCTTTGAAATCGGCTTGCAGCTACCTGGCCACAATGACGTCAGTGATGGCCTCCACCAACAGCCACCTGCCCAAACTGGTGACTTTGTCCTTTTCCAGTGATCTACCATTCTTCACAGGGAACTTTTACCAGCCCCCTGCAGGCAAAATCACCTATTGGCTGTAAGGAAAGAAATTTTTCTCCAGCTGATGAACTCTCCCTACATGCTAATTTCCTCCCAGTGGCCAATGAAAAGATGAAAGGAAAGCAAACTTTTGCATTGAGAATATCCTTGACTGAATGAGTTTGCAACTGACCTGGCCTTGGCACAGGTGTTGGGCATGGATATTCTTTGTATCCCTTTCTGTTTCCTTGTTTCTAAATGAACACCATAATATTTCATTAAAAGCTTCAGATGTTCTTCTCTTGCCATGTCCTCATGTTTCTTGTGTGATTAAGGATACGGACAGATTAGAAAAGCAAAGCCTAGTGATGCTCTCTGTTTACAAAGCTCTTGCTTTGTTATTACTTATGCTGATAAGGAGTGAGAGTCACTTATCAGTTAAGAGAACTCAGAACAGCTTTCCTAGCATTAGTGCTTGAGGTAATAATGCAGGATGATCTACTGATGGGATGAGCCTGCAGCTCCACAGACACCTCTCTCAGCATGAGGGCACACACTCGAGCATACGATGGTGATGGCATTTGTTAGGCAGATTATATTTTAGAAAGATAACTACAGGAGAAAGATGTACTGAAGTGGCTTTAAAATTGCAGCAAATTTGAAGCAGATATTTACAAGCATATATATATTGCATACTTGGCATATAGCTGTGTATATATATATACATTCATATGGACGATACGTAAACTATAAAGGTCTTCTGGCATGCTCTTATTACAAGCAAAGTAACCTAAAAGGCCTTGAGGGCATACCAAGATGATCACTGAACATGTATCACCTGTTTTCATAAGCTGCCAGTTCTTAGAAGTCACTGTGACTCCAGCTGGAAGAGACAGACAGCAACTGACCCAACAGTTTGTGTTAGTTCCTGTTAGTAAACAGGCTCACATCAAAGGCTGCTGAGCCCCTACTGTGGCACAGCACCAGTCCCAAACCCAGGGATAACTGATCTCTTCTTTGTCTAACGGATGTCATGTTACTGCTGCAAGACTTGTCTACACAAGTGACGTGGAAATCAGCTGTAAAATGATCTATTTACCAAGATTTTCCTCTTCAATAAAATTCAATCCCAAGAAGTTAAGAACTATAGATGAAACAAAGAAGACCCAGACATTCCATACAATCACAGAATAGTTTGGGTTGGAAGGGATGCTAAACATTATGTAGTCCAAGCCCCCTGCCATGGGGAGGGACAGTTTCTGCTAGACCGGGTTGCTCAGGGCTCCATCCAATCTGGTCTTGAACACTTCCAGGAACAGGGCATTCACAAATCCTCTGGATAACCTGTTCCAGTGCCTCACCACCCTCACAGTAAAAAATTTCTTCCTAATATCTAACCTAAATCTACACTCTTTCAGTTTAAAGCCATTCTCTGTTGTCCTGTCACTACACGACTTTGTAAAAGATCTCTTTCCAACTTTCCTGTAGGCCCCCTTTAGGTACTGGAATGCTGCTGTAAAGTCTCCCTGGAGCCTTCTTTTCTCCAGGATCAACAAACCCAGCTCTCCCAGCCTGTCTCCATAGGAGAGGGGCTCCCGCCCTCTGACTATCTTCATGGCTCTCTTCTGGACTCTGTCCAGCAAGTCCATGTCTTTCTTGTGCTGGGAGGATCCAGAGCTGAACAGAGTACTCCAGGCTGGTTGTGACAAGAGTGGAATTCAGAAAAGAATTACCTCCCTTGACCTGCTAGTCAGTGAAATGAAAAACAAAAACCCAACCCTTTGCATTTAAAATGCTGGGTTTATATATGACATCAATATATATTGATTTTCAGACTAGATGTAAAGAGGACACTTTTTTTATGATGAGATTGGTGAAACACTGGAACATGTTGCCCAGAGAAGTGGTGGATGCTGCATCCCTGGAAATATTGAAGGTGAGATTGAATGGGACTCTGAGCAACCTAATCTAGTAGAAGGTGCTCCTATTTATTGTGACAAGGTTGAACTAGATGGCCTTTAAAGGTCCCTTCCAATCCAAATTATTCTATGAATCTGTGAATCCATATGCACATAAAAATATGTATAAAATTCACATCGTTTATCATAAGGGAATTATTTTTAAAACTTCACCAGTTTGCTTTGTAGATGGGATTTTCATATCAGAAAACAATTATTTTATGAAACCTCTGCAAGTACAAACTCAGACAGTTTAGACACTCAGTCTCAGCATATACAGTTTTAGCATAAAGTTTAGTCTACAGCACCATCATTCAGGTGTAGGGAATTCACAGAGGGCACAAAATAAGACACTGAAATCAAATATACTCCCAGAGTAACCACATTGAAGGTTAAACAATACCATGGAATTAAAAGCTGATGTCCGCAATAAAAACCGCAACTCAAATTTCAGCCTCCTCTTCTCCTCCCACAAAGTTGTTCACTGAACTCCCCAGATGTTTTTTTGTACTAAATAGCCAAGGCAGGTCAGTATTGTACTGAGAGTGTTATATCAAAAATTAAACACCTGTTGGCAAAGATGTGAAAACATTAAATTAAGAGGCAATTTCCTGTGCCCATGCTATATGAAATCTTTGTAAAAGGCATTTTGCACGCAAGCATTTATTCCCTGCTGAGGGAATGAAATACATAGATCTGACTTATCAGAAAAAAATCAACTGCCATTTCAACAACTTTATTTTAGGTATCTAATTAGTTGGTCCTCTTTTTTTTTTTTTTTAAATGAGGAAAACCCTGCTAATTGACCATGAATAAGGCATAATTGTTTGGGAAAGGTCAAATTGTCATGAGACATTTTTCTAGAGGGCTTGCATTAATGAGCAGGCCCAGAACGTTATACATTAAGAGGTCCTGGCATTTCCTTTCATTCACGAGCATAATAAGCATTGACAAATTTTCCAAGTCCCCTGGTGGGTATTCTGTATACATTCTGTATATGAAACTTAGAGTGTTACAATGTATATGTATATATTTGCATACTTGCTGGCTGAAGAAAATAACCAAAGAAGGGAAAAGTGTGCAGTTAAGAGATTGGTTCATAATACAGAGTAAGAATCACCTTGTGTGCAGCTCTGCTGATACCAATATCAGATGGATACAGAAAGTAGCTGCATTCAAATTTACATATTTTGTTGGTGCCTGAAATGTCACTAAATCCCTGGATGCAGGACTGCTGTGTACAAAGTGCTGAATTTATGTTCGAGGCCCTTAATTTTTAACTAGGGCACAAATAATGTGAGGATTAAAAGAATTAAGAGAAGAGGATCATTAACCTAATGTGTCACAATGAGTGTCTCCCAACACATAATTACTGATTACATTCATCTTTCTAACTGTACAGGCAAGCCAAAAGAGCCACAATGATCTAAGACCGTCATTCTGTCTGTCTGTGAGAGCCCTCCAGAAGCTAGGTTCAATGTCCAATAAACCCACAGGACTCTTTCTCCACTGACTCCAGAGAACCTCGGTTCACTGGTAATGCACCCCATCTCTCCTCCATCTCCAGTCCTAAAAATTCTTTTCTCTCTTAACCTTTTTCCTTAGCATTCCCACTGGAACTTTTTGAGTAGTCTAATTTTTCATAGGGCAGCCTAGCTCTTTCATAGGCAGCTCTAGCTCTGCTACTCACTCCACTACTGTGGTGTTCTGTGTAACTTGCAGAAACCGTCATCATATTTTGAAAATTTCCATACCTTGCAGCTGTGCTTCATTATCAATGTTCTCAGCATCAAAGATGCAAATAAATGTCATTCTCACATGATGTCACAAGAAGAGTATTTTCTATCTTGATAAAATACCTCTTAGTAATGGTGATCTTCTTTCATTATTCTCAGGACTATTCACTTCTACCTCACCCTGAAAACTTAAAGGGTAAGATAAAATCTGTGAAATCAAGACCTGAAAATCTAAACCACTACAGAATTCAGGGCACCGAGCAGCCAAAGCTTACTAATCCTGCCTGTGTTCATTATGAATGAAAGAAAGATGATTCTTTAGCTATCTCCACAGTGGCATAAAGGCCAAACTTCTGTTCAGTACCAGACAAGCCTGTTTTACTGACTTTCCTCCTTAGCTGAGCAATTTGTCAAGGGCAACAGACTGTGTGTTTGACTTGGGATGTTTGCTCCCAAACTGAGTTATGACATTGTCCTCATCTCATTGGTATCTTTACCATGATTTCTTTTTGGGAGGTCAGTAGTATTATTTACTTCTGCAGTGACTGAAGAAATAAAAAGCAAAGAACTCTTCACTTGTTCCTCAAAGATGCATAAAGATTAAGAGCAAACCATTGAGAACAAAGCCATACCCTGACTACCTTTACTCTCTGAAACTTTTCCCTCATAGCAGCCAAGTCTGCCTGAGAGCAGCAGAATAATGCAGTTCACTACAGTCTGACTGTCCATAAACTTTTTACTGAAGCAAGTTAGCTGGTCTTACTCAACTCACACAAAAAGTTTTCAGTACAGAGAATGTATTCTCTTTATGTAGTGCCTGAGGGTCAGCATTTTGATTGATCCATCTGTCCTTGGGAAATGGAAGCTCCCTTAGACTTTATGGAAGTCTATGCAGAATGGAGTCACATCTGGCTTTAGCAATTTCATATTTGGTCACTGTACCTATAAGAGCCCTCTGAAATATCAGTTTCTTGTGGGATTAAAAATTCTTTCTTTCTTTGATTATCATTTTCACGTGCATTGGCCATAGCATGGCTGAAATTAGTAATTCAGCTTGCCATTTGCTGTTTTATTAAGGACTTCCGTTACTTCAATTACAAGTTTTCTGAAAAAGCCTCTTTCTGTAAAGATTTGAAACAATGAAATCAATACATTTAATATTTTTTAAATTTTTTTCAAGTTAATAAGTTAAGCACAACAGGTGGAAATACAACAGCTAAACAATTAATTGAGAAATCTTGCTTTATAGACCTGTGTCAAATTTACACGCTGAAAAACCTGATGTTGAACCTTAATGACTGTCTTTGGCATTCTCATATTTCAACAGCTTTAGAGGATTAAGCATTTCAGAAACACAAATATAATTTAAACAATACAGGAATAGCTGGTGTTTAAAGCATACCCAAAATTCTGAGTAGGATATAAGAATATTATACAGAGAGGTGAGGTGTATAATCAGGTACCTTGTATGAACAGTAGGTCAGTGGTAGGTTATTTCTGTAACGTGACAAGTCACTTTTACCATTTACAGAACCTTTACCTCATCTGCTACTGAGATTGCCAGATAAAATGACATACTATTGCTCAAGCACCCTAAAAGTTAGTTTTCTGTGTAAAGTCCTTGCTAAAAAATGATGCAACCAAGATTAAAATGCTCTTGTGAAGTAAGGGGGTTTGTAAGTACATTTACATGAAAACATGTTAAAAATGCCAGGGGTACCATGGCTATTATGTATTGTAAGATATTTTGTATTGAAGCTCTGCACTATTTGCTACCATAGTAATATCACATTAAAATAGATATTAAATAAGCAAGGTACCATGCTAATCTTGGAAGCAAAACCAAGCAATAGTGAATTTGCAAATAGGAATGCACTTCTACAAAGGAATAGAATCAAAGCCAAATAAAAAACCTCTTTCTTAAAACAATAGTTTCAGGAGGATTTAACATCTCTTATTCCCATTGTTGAATGTTCTCAATTAAATTCGAAAAATTTATTTCATGAATTTAAAATAATGAGATCTATGTGAAACCAGCCTGGGTCTTTACAAACACCTGGAAACATAAAGAAACATCCATCTAAATGTTTCAAACACTGCTGCATGACACCATAACAATTTCAGAGCACCCCAAATGGAGAACCTGGAATACTTTTTTGGATTTATTTTACTTTAGAAAGTTTGAAAACAAAATCTGACAAGTTATAATACCTTTCAGAACTTAAGTACTCTCCAAATTCCTGCCTATTTTCTCTATTTTTCTCAAATGTGCAACAGGAAAAAATCAGAGCAAATTTTGCAAATGATGGGACCATCAGACAGTTTTGTGGTATCAAAGTTTATTAGTTTACAAAATGGTAAAAACAAAAAACAAGATAGAAGTTACATGCTATAAATTCAAGTAATGTGTTGGCCGAGGACCTAAAACACAAAAGACAAACATGAAATTAGAAAGTTAAAACCAGTGATTCTCTTAAAATCTCATCACTTTAAGGCTTGTCAAGAAAAATGAAAACACTGCATACACCTTTTTTTGCCCTTGTACTACATAGTCACTTGTATGACAAAACAATTCATGGAATGAAAGTCATAGAACGAGGAGTATTTTGTTCTTCTAAATTGTGCCTTGGATGTAGGTAGTCTGATTTTTCTCAAAGTTTTGAAATGGAAGAAGTGACTCTGTGAGAGAGAGATAGAAGGAGATATTTAAGTAGGAAGATCCTTCTGTCTTTGTGTTTCATTGTAAGAATACATTTCAGTCTTACTGATATTGAACATGACTTTGGGCAAGATGCCTTGGTGCGGACTTGGATTGTTAAATGCGCCCATAATGCCTGGATTGTGGACTGGAGCAGCCCAGAACAGCCAGAGTGCTCTTGTCAGGGAGCCGGCAGGATGCTGAATGGCAAACCCACAGTGCAGTAAAATGGATCCATACAGCCGTTAGCTGCAGGTTTGTGCTGAAATCCCTCAAGGGACCTTCCTGTAACACTGGGGTGCAGAAGCCTTATGGCATAAGCCAGTTTTTCAAAAAATGACAGTTAAATGAATATTTCAGATTGTTTTCACATAAAATTTTGGATTAAGGTACATGAGTTTCATTTAACTTTTCCAAGTGTTGTTGAGTAGCAGTGACAATACAATGATGAAACTTTGTTACTCTAACTGTTCATAGAACTTACATATATTGGGAAACTAAAAACAGGAAAAAAATAAGTAGTTAACTGTCCATAAAATACCCTCTTCACTCCCCATGAAATAACTACTAAGTATTACTAACACTAACCTTCTTGCAATAGTTTTTAAAGGAATTGTTAATAAGAGGGCAAAACCTCTTTTTAACCAGCAGGGGAAAAGAATCATTATTTTTGTAAATGCAGCTGATGCTGACTCTATTCTCCTCTTCTACCCTGCTACGTATCACCATTGAAATCATCTGTCTTGATGCTTTCAGGCTTCCATTCTCCTCAAGCCATACTACTTTTTTTTTTTTTTATTCAAGCTTTGTAGTATCATGGAGGCCTATTGTGAAGTTCTTCGAGATTTATTCATCACAATTTTGATTTTTACTGTTTCACTTTGAAGTGTCAGTGCCTTTTTCTGAAATGGTGAATAAGATATAGGGATAGATAGGTATAGATATAGATATAGATACAGATGGTATAGAATAGGGATGAGAATAGAACATTTGGCTTATCTTAATTATTTAAGACAAGTTTAACCAGGGCTTCAGCCACAGATCTAGGCTACATATACATTTAGGAGAAAGGACTGAAATGTATTAAAGTATTTTTCCAACTCCGTTCCTTCCAATCTCTAGAAAGATAAATTAAAACTACAGTAATTGCTATTGAAAGATAGACCTTAGGAACCAAAATCCTCAGCCATGAAGATTTCTTTCATGAGTAATACTTTTTGTTTTCTCAGTCAACCCCCAGCAGGCTTTCCTGTGCCAACAATTCCCTGCTCCAACTCTGCTTGAAAGCCCATTATTCCAAACTGCATGGCAATAAAGATGGTTATTAAAGGAATGTTTGACCCTGTATAAAATTCTGACCGTAAAACTGTTATTGGAACCACTATTCTACAAATATTGTATGCTACAATAATTAAATTTTAATAAGTCTACCAAATGGGGAAAAATGAAAGAGAAGCCTAAACATGTAAATGCAGTAAAATGGAGAAGAAATTAAATCTTTTGCATCCAGGCTTGGTTTAATCATGTTCTTACTGATGCATGTAATGATCTTACCATTCTACAGAATGAAAGTGAAACTTCTGTCTCCTTTTGATCTACACCTGGATATCATTGCTTGAAATTTTTAGTCCTTTCCTCTACAGAACTTACAGAAAGTTTAATTGAGAAAGAAATGTAGAGGACTTACTGGAAAAAAATTGCATGTTATCTTCAACCAGAACTCAGAAATTACTTGCATATTGCAATTAAAAGAAAAAGTATATGACACCCCTGACAAGAGCTTAGGTTCTAAATATTCATAAACATGAATCTCATTAAATTTAGTACTAACATTATTGAAAATATGTCTCCATTTTAAGATTTTTATACATTTTTGTTTGTTAGTTTAAACACTATAGCATTTTTCAAACTGACTAACAAGCAGCTTAAATTGATATCAGCATCAGTGCTACCTTTGTAAGGCATCTCAAGATGACTGAGAAGATCAAAGTTGGAAGGCCAAGCCCTCTCTGTAGACAGAGATACAAAATTCCATTGAGATATGGAGCAGATGTTGGAGCAGAGATGATTCAGAGCACCCAAGTTACAACTTGTCTATAACTCATGCTGGGGGCATGAGTTTTTCCCTGTCAAGGAACAGACTAAATTAATTTCCAGGCTGAGGTCAAATGGACTCTCCTAAGTTGGAGAGATATTGAATTCTCCAAAGAGAGGAGAGCAACAATTTAGAAAGTCAAAGTTTTTAGTACAGTTTTCTCATAACACATTATTTCTCAAAGCCAGCATTTCTAGCAAGACCAAGGATTTTTAGTAAGTGGAGGAATGCATTATTTGGGGCATGTTAGTCTCAGGGGTGCCACTTTGCCTAATATTTGTTCCAAATGGACTACATGACATGTAAACTTCATTAGTTTCTTTCATTTATGACACGGCAAAGGTTAGCCTTACACTCCCAGCACTGAAGTCTGTATTATTTGTTTTAAAATGTCTTTCTGATTATATTACTGCAAAGGTCAGGGGTTTTAAATTAATTTTATTCAGGACATTAATATATTAAAATTATTTGTGATACTGGCTCTTCTACTGGCTGAACTTATTTCTGCCTTTTATATTCCTTTTTTATTAGACGATTAGAATTATTGCAGTCATATCTAAAGACTGTAAACTGCCTCAAATAAGTTTTTAGCCCTTTAGTTCTAAAGAAAATTAATTTTCTGGAACAAAGTGGAATCAGACCACATGCAGCAACAAATATATATATCCCTCCCGGAGGGAGACCTCCTTCATGCACTATACAAAGAAGAAGAATTATGGGTGCGTTGTAGGCTTGACTACAAAGTGTGACTGAACAAGTGGTGCAGCACTGAGGTCTGCCTTCCTGCTATTTTCATAGGTGCAGAACGAGGTGTTACATTTTTTCATTATACAAGTGGCTCAGGAGATTTGCATCTGGATAAGCAAATTTTGTTAGCAGCAATATAAGTTGTTTTCAGTACTTCGCACAGATATTTCACTGAGTCATTGGAATTACCAGTTGAGTTTAAAGAAAATTATCACTTGTTTTGGTGAGTTTGTATTGTGTATTTGGGGGGGTCATGAATAAGAAATAATATTTGAGGGAACTAAAGCTTAACCTTAAAGTAAAACAGAAATGGTTGGATAGCTTAATAATTTAAACAAGTCATGTGTTAAATTGGAAAAATAGATAGTGCTCACTTTCTCTCAAATTTTTTGCTTGGATTAGTCATTTAATTTCAGCATTTTTAAGTATATTTTGGAGACATGATGTAGATTTTATTCTATTTCGATTGCTCCTGCTGTTCCCAGCATGGAGATAGCTGGGCAGAATGCTCTCATTAAATTCTGACCAGATGCTAACAACTTATTCTAATATGTTTAGGATTCTTCAGGAACAGTCTGAGCAGGCAGTTCTAACTGATCAAAACTTTTCCTTCAATCCAACATATCCTAATATGGGCCTGCTGAAACTCTTCTATTCAGCCTCATCTTCAATTCATAGACAACTTTCAGAGTACTGAATATTGTGTATAGTGCTTGAAAAAATGGCATAGCTAGCCCTACCTGTTCATTCCTCCAAACATCAGACAACCTTCACAAAAACCGTTCTTTGCACATCTGAAGCAGCAGGAGACAGGTGGAAGGGTGCAGAGAGAAGCTGATGGGGAAAACTGTTGAGAAAATCCTATCAGTTTAACATCAAAGAAAACATAAGGAAAACATAAAAATATGCAAGGGAACAGAAGAGTTCTTACCCTCTATATCCATCGATGTGAAAAAAATGGTGAGCATTCCTGGCACAAAGAATGGGTGAATTCCAATCCTGGGAACATCCAGAGAGGTTCTTGCAAGAAACAACGGGATTTTCTTTTCTGTGACAATGCTGGTTATGCCAAATAGAAAATTGTGCTAAGCAAAGACAGTGCTTGGGCAGCTGAGGATGAACCAGAGGCGGAAAGAATCCCCAAACATGCAGAAAACTGAGGTTTTTTCTGGAGAGATTACTCGGAAATAAGACTGAGTGAAGAGTGTGACACCTAATTAACTGTTGAATAGCAGGATAATATTAAAGGGGACAACTCATGGCAGGTTTGTGTGAACATGAGAGTAATTATGGCAATAATTAATGAGGCTTTTATCAGTTACACATACAGAGATGTGATCATCATGTACTCCTTATCAATGTTTTTTCTCATAGGAAAAAATCCCTGCAATAAACCCTGCAGAGTCTTTGCCCTTCAGTCTTCCTTGAGAGCCTGAGGATGACCCAGGCTGGTCATACTGAGATGCAGTACAATGGACTAGCTGACGGATTTTACTGCTAGCTTTATTTTGTTCTGCAATAACTGCTCCAGAAATAATGCCTCCTCCATGATGGCCAGGATTTTGGGATAAACTTTTACCTGGATTGTACAATTTGTTTGTAGCTACAATTAAAACAAATTCAAATTAAATTTCTTCTTACTGTTTAGGAAGCCAAATATTATTATTTGTTTTACTGCTGAAATTTTCTTGGTTTTTGAAATAACAAGATGTCTAATACATTACATAAATTGCTTCCCTTTTGAACTGTCATACTGTTTTAGGCAGTCATGGGAAGACTGCAAAGAGAGTAATTTTAACCATACAGAAGAAATATTAATGACTTTAAACTCCAGAAGGGGAAAAATATGAAGAAGAAAGAGGAATGCTAGAGAAAAGTCATCAGGTATCATCTCAGACAGTAGGGGTAAAAAAGGTTTTTTTTTACACTGGTTGTAAATGAAAAGTAGAAATAGGCAAGATTTTAAAGGTGCTGCAGCAAAGAAAAAACCTTTGTGAGAAGTCAGATATTGAATGGTGACATCTGGTGCAGGCATTTCAGAACTCTTCAGTAAGAGCTCTGGAAATTTGTGCCACACTTTTTCTCCTAATTCTATAGTAAAATCTCAGAACGGTAGGCTTACTTTAAGGACCGCTTGGCATCTTCCTGCTGGTTCTGGACAGGGGGTGGAGTAGCTGCCATCACCATGTGGCCAGAGCAGCACTCCAATCCTCACTGCCCTGCTCTCTGCTGCCCACGGACAACTTCACTGCGCAGAATTGTACTATCACAGGGCTGTCTGAAAGAGGCCTCACACCTGCTCCTGGCTCATCCCTCCCACTGGCTGCTCACACCTGAAAAATCCCATTCTGGACTCTTCATCCCTCACCTGTTTTTTTTCTCTTCTTTCTCTAGGTTTGTATGCAGAACTTTGTGTGTGAGGCTGAGTCTGATTATCTTTTTGGGAGCTGTGAAAGAAATTTTTTTATTACTTTCTCTGTGACCTCAGGTAGGCACAATTAAGGCAGTTGGTGTAGGATGTAGATGTTCAATATTCAGGAGTCTGTAGTGATGTCCAGCCCGCAGCGCACACGTGTGACAACCAATGCAATAAAGTCCATCTCTGAAACAGAGCTAATACCTAAAAGAACCTCAGACTATGCTATTTTTGGTGGCCAGTTTTTCCTTTTGTGGTAAAGAAGAGTGAATTTAAATTTCTAAACATATGATTAAGAAAATGTGCTCCATCTTCTGGACAGTAGGGTAGGGAAATGGCTGAAAACTAGTACAGTAGAATTTCAGACAACTGTTTAGACCCTAATCCCCTGCCCAACCTTATACAGCACTGTCTGAGTAGTTCCTGCCATTTCACACCAGTAGCAGTTTAAAGACCTTTTAAAAGAAATATTGCTAAGAAAAGCATCTATGAAATGCAGCCACGAACAAAGTGTGAAATATTCTGTACCAGGAAGGTTCTGCTTGCCATATTAAAATTAACGGTACTAACACTGCTGACTTTAATAAAACCTGAATTTCCAGATGAAATTCTATCACTTCCTATGAAATACACAATATATAAGGAAATAAAAAACTACAGGAAATACTGTACACTCAGGACTGCCAGAATTGGAAAATGCTTTAAAAAGGGAAAAAGTTTTAAAGAGTATACTTTTTAAAAACTAAATAAATAGGTGTTCAAGAGCTCTCGTGACTGTTAAGCATGCAGTGTGCTTTGTGTACTATAAGCTTTTAAGAAAATATAATAGTTACAGCTTTGAGTCATTTCTAACACAGCATCCCTACTTTTTAGACAGGGAACAATTATTTTTCCTCCTGCTACTCAGCTGCAGAAATAATGATGGAATTCTTATACTTTGGTGCTTATTTTAGACATAACTTGTGTTCAACAAGGAGAAACAAGACAGGATGACTTATTTTCTGGGAGGCTTTTTTTACAGCTTTAGAGTTTGGTCTGCTTTGCAGCTTGACAGGTTCTAACCTAAATATGCAGCAAATAATTTCTTGAGGGGTCAGTATAGGTCAAAGACCCTCTGCTTCTCCTTGTCAGTCATTTGGAGCTGATAGGCAACAGATATTTAACAAATTGGGAAATGGATATGTGACTTTATGCAGTTTTTATGACATGAAGTCCCTAGTGCAATGAGTGAATAGAATGAAAAATGCATTACTTTCTTTGCCCTGCAAATGTAACACTTTTCCACAGTCATAATGAATGTTATTTGAAGGTATGCTGTGCTTTTATCAGTAACACTACGAGACTTCTCAGCATGCATTTGAAAATAGTTGCATGTAAAACTTTTCATCATGAACATTATTTTCAGGAGCATTTGACAACTGATTCTCATAAGAAGTGATTTTTCTAAACTTTAAGTCACTCTGCTAATCATAAAGTATTTGCTTTTCTCTCATTTCAGAACTCTGTGTATAAAGGCAAGATTATAGAATGGGAAGTTTATGTTCATTATAAGCATAATTTATTACCATGCAACAACATGAAATATGTGTTCTTTCCAGTCCGGAGCTGATGGTTGTATGTTCTTACGTGTCACCTTTTACATCCTTTACTGTCTAAAATGCTGATGTAGTTATTTGCTGGATCCAGCCAAACAATCCTATAGGCTGTACGATGCATGGGCATTCCCCACTCCCACACTCGTGCTGTGCAGGCCCATTGTGAAGGATGCTATCACTGTGCAGGGAGTGTTCCCAATCAGCTATGCAAACACTGCCTGTTTGCCTTACAGGATGTGGCCAGGCAGCAGGGATGAAGGCCCCTTCCTGCTGATTTTGGACATGCTGGATAAGGAAAAACATGTAGAAAGGGGGAGGAGGGTTCACTGTTCTCACTTCAAGAGACTTCTGGAATACAGGAGGGACATGAAAGGCCAAAGCCTGAGCAAGGAGGGAGCTGGTTGAACTGGGACAGAGCAGAGCCTCCTAAGGGAACAGGGAACTTTCCTGCAGCAGGGAGCAAACTTGCAAGCTTTGAGCATGATATTCTTGGACATCCAGAAACACCGAGGGTCGTTTTGCAAGCTAATACATACTGTTGGAATTTTGCCCTGAATTTGCCTTTTTTTTTGTTTTTCTCTGTAGATTGTTTTAGCATTGCTTAGAGACCACGTGGGGACATCAAAGAATCCTGCTGACTCCCATGATGTGCTTACGCGCCCTCTGCTTTTCTATTGAGAGAGCCAGTCAAAAATCTGAGACATAGCACATACAAATATTCATCCAAGAACTAATTCGTCCCATGTCCCTGTAGTGACCTCTTGCATCTTGCACAGGAAGCACAGGCTTTGAAGAGTAAATAAAATTTAAGTTTACTGACCTAACACTGAGGTGGTAAGGCCAGGCCAGGAAGCAGGATTGGAGAGGGAACAGACAAGAGCTGGGACAGATGGGGGGCAACTCCTCCAAATCGTGGCTCTTGCTGCTTTGCCAGGGGACGCTCTTGTCCCACACAATTCTGTTACCTGCACACAGTGGCTCGTATGGCTTTCTAGCAGCTGGTGGAGGTGATGGAAGCAGTAGCCTTACAGATATTTTGCTGTTCTGGGGGAAAGCCTAATTTGCCTGTGCCCGAAAGCTGGCCCTAGTATCTTTGTCTGAACTTTCTTTAGTCTGCAGGGTAAGCTGTGGGAAACATGTCTATCATGTGTTTTTCATTTGAAATTCTGCATTAACCAGAGTTTTCTCCACATATGTATATATATATATCCTTTTTTGTTTCATTATGTATTTTTCCTCATATAGATAGCTGCCTCTATGCCTATTGCATGGATAAAATGGAACAAACAAACACAGAAAACAGCAATTTTTTAAAGCTTTTCACATTAATCAGACCTTTAGATATGTAAGCTTTTCTGAGCCACGGTACTCTGCTTGGAAGAAATTATATAATGTTACTCTCACTGCTATCATCCACAGATGTCTGTAGAGCCCAAAGTAATATACTTTCCATGTTTTAAGTACCAATTTTTTTAATGTTAATCTAGAACTTCTGTTTTTTTGTTCTTCCTGAGATGTCTTTTTGCTCTGCCTTTTTGAAATTTTACCATAGTACTCTGCACTAAGTGCTCCGTATCCTTAGGCATTTGTTGTTGGGTTTGACAGCCTTGAGCTAAGGTGCATTAGGATTTTGCTGAAGAAGTCATCAGAAATGTACATTTTTCACCTTTGGTTGTGAAAGAAAATTTTCTGTCACAATGGGAAGGAACGCTTAGTGCTCTGACACGTGACTGTATGTGTCACAACAGCTGCACCTCTCCTACTCTCTCTCACAGAGAAATCCCGTGTCTTACCTTGTCCTGATGGACTGTCTTGGTCGACATCCTTGAAAGGAGGTTCTGCTAAATCAGTCAGTTCTTGCTTCTCTTCAGCTTCACTGTCTGCCTCTCTGGCGTGCAGGAGGTCGGGTGTGGTAAAGCTTCCTGTGGTAGCCAGCTCCACCGGAGACTCATAGCCATCGGTGAGGAAGTCTTTGCCAGCAGAGTCATCTGCTGGGGGAGGCAAATAGGAATCCTCTGATTTTGGAGGAGTGCTGGTGCTACCCAGAGCACTGAAAGGCACTGTGAAACTTGGGTGGTCGGTAGCAATAATTTGGGTGTGCGGATATCTATCCTGAAATGGTTCTCTGGAGGGTTTGGTAGGAAAATCAGGTTCAGATGTAATAAAATTATTAAATTCTTCAGGGATGCTGATCTCTTCACTTAGAGCAGGGCTTTCAGTTGTAGATTTATCACCAAATACATCTCCTCTTTGATCCACTGTTGCTGGACTGGGATAACCTAGTGGGAGCTCCTCCTGAAAAAGTTTTAAAAGAGCACTTTCAGTAATATGTTTGAGTTTCATTGCTAAAAAGGCAATAATCTTTAGCTACATGAGCTAGCAAATAGCTAAGTCAACGTGGAATCGTATTATGGGTTGGGTTGGAAAGGATCTTAGAGCTTATCTAGTCCCAATCCCGCCTGCCATGGTAAGTGACACCTTCCACTAGACCAGGTTGCTCAATGTCACATCCAACCTGGCCTGGAACACTGCCAGGGTTGGGGCATCCTTAACCTCCCCAGGCACCCTGTACCAGTGTCTCACCACCCTCACAGTAAAGACTTTCTTCTGTATATTGAACTTAAATTTCCCATCTTTCACTTTGAACCCATTATCCTTGTCCTATCACTACTGCTCCTTAAGAAGAGTCCCTCTCCAGCTTCCCTGTAGGCCCCCTTCAGATACTGGAAGTCTGCTGTGAAGTCATAGGATGTGTAAAATATTTGGCATGTGCATGTGATCCTAATCACATTGCCTGTAATTTAAAAAATGGTCAAAGAAAGATGGCCTTAACTAGCCCTGTAAACTGCTTTCTCTGTGTCATTAAGACATGCTACTGAACTGATGAGACACTGTTCACTTTGCAATTGAATCTGGAAAAGGTAATCAAGCAGTAATAGTCACCTGTAAATGCTCTAAACAGTACCTCTGTTGCAATATAACAATACAACATTCATCCTCACAGTATGTACAAAAGGCAGATATGTTATTTTAGCATAAGAAACTTTTTGTATGTTTATGTACCTCTTAACACTGTATAATTTCATTTCCCTTGGAGAAATAAATAAACATGAAAAACATTATTAACTTACCAAATCAGGGCCTGCCAGAGGAACAGTGACCACTCCTTGGATATCATTATCAATATCACTAGGTGGTATAATAGTTTCTGCAAAAAAAATCAAAAACATTAGAGAGAGAGAGACAGAGAGCAGAATACTTCACCACCAGCACATTGACAACTGATCAAAACACATAAACTCAAAAAAAAAAAAAAAAGTACTAAAATGTTCTCCATCAAAAAACTGCTTTTAAAAATCCATGTTAAGACAAAAGGCATCAATTCCCATTCAAACAGACAATTATGAAGCAAACCAAATTTTATAGGCAGTATTCTTCTTATGCTTTATTTAGCATAAATGGGATAGGTCTGCAGAGAGCTGAACCATGGAGGAATGCTTAAAATCATCTGAAGTGTGAACCCCTCAGTTAAATCTACATGGGCTATGATGACTCATTATATTGTGTTCATTAAGCCTAAAGTCATTCCAGCTTTACCCTGAGTCCACACCATTGTTAACGTCAGTGTTTTGGCTTTAGTGCTCAGTTGCTCCTTTCACCCCTCAGAGGAGATCTTTAAAGTACTTGTATGCAAACTGTTTTTATAAATTGGTTATTAAAATTAACTGCTGGGAGACAGTTGATTAAAATATTTATTATTTAAGTGTTCTATGTAATTTTTTTTATTGAGAATTTTAATCTACATTAAAATATGACACTTTATTCTTACAGAAAGGATTAGTTCAACCGAATACATTTTTTTGGCAAGAAAGTGCTGCTGTTTGCAAAGGAGACACTGTAGCTAAAATTTGGTATGTGTTTTAAGGCTGTTTCAGTAAATATGCATATGAAAAAATATTTTAAATTATTTTCCCTCTTTTTAACCCATGTCTCCAAAACTAGTTTGCTAGCTTTGCAAAAATCATTGATGGAGTAGAAAGGGATATTTATTAGCTGGATTACTGAACAGGGAGCAGACCTTCAACTTCTGCTGGAGGTTTTCACACCCAGCTTGTTATCTGCACTCCCTCTGTGTTTCAGAGTGTGAGTGAAACACATCTTTACTGATTTTATCTTGGGATCAAATGCTGTTTAAAGTGTTGGTCTCTCTGATGTTGCTGAGAGGTTAGATGGCTTGCTTACAACCAAGATAGAGCTTTCAGAAAGCTAATTTAAGCTAGAGGCAGACCTCACTTTTTTTCTTGTTAAAGAAAGGAGGCTGTCCATACTGGGAAGATAAAATGATACAGTGAATATTCATAGTATTTCTTTTATTTTTCTCCTCTTAATTATCTTAGTGTGAAAAATACCCAGATTTTCTAAAAAAAACCAAACCAAGAAAAAATCCTCTAATATGGTTGCAAGTTATGCTGTATAATTATAAAGACACATTTTTCTATAAGATTTAACTTATTTCTCTACATCCTTTGGATCCTATACAATGCCAAGGGAATGGACTGTATCAGGTGGAAAAAAATCTGCTAGAGAAGCAAAGGACACCTTACTGAAATTGCATCAGTTTGGAAAGGCAAGATTCAGGCTTGTGCCGACACCTGCCACCTGCTTTACTGACCATCAGTAAACTGAAGTGTTCCAAGGTCCACTGGCAGGGACTGGTCTTCATGGAGTGCAGTGGCAACCAGCTGCTGAAGGTCTGTTACTGTGAGTTTAGCTGCTGATATTTCCCCCTCTTCAACTGGAGAAATGGGAATTTTTTCGCTTTCAACCTTATTAGATCCAATAGTCGAGATGTCATCTGCTGTGCCTTTGGTTTCTGAGCCATCTCTCTCAAAGTTCACCACGTATCGTGCTATTGTGCTGCTTGATCTGCAAGGGGAAAAGGTGAAAATGCCCAGAGCAGCAAAATCAGTCGCTGCCTGAGAACTGATTTTGCACACAAACAAACAAATATGCAACCATAACATACTATCTTCTGTAAGAGTAATGCCAATTTACTTCTTTCTAATGAGACTGTCACCTTCAAATTAGTTTTTCTTCACCTAACCCCTTTTTTGTCTATGCATAACTTTTGATAAAAATTCCCATATTGAAGAAAATTTTAAAAAATCTTCTAATATAATCTGATTTAATCTGACTACTCAGAAATCTGTAGAACCATAATGTAGTCTGAAGTCATTGACTACTGATTCAAACAGCTATAAATGCGTGCTGAGGTTATTAGAAGCCATAATCACACATTAATTATTCAGGAACTTTTGAAAAGGGATTAGGCAGTTCATAAAACTGCAGATAAGCAAAAATCTTATCACAACTGAGACAGCTTTTGGCTGTTTTTTAAAGTACAGCAACCTAATGTGGCAAGCAAATCACTTTTTCCCAATGGGACTTAGCTTTTCCAAGTCCAAATGGGTATGTATGGCTTCTCACTAGATGTTCATGTTCAACAGAAGTCTCAAATGTTCACCATTTTTAATACATCATTTTCATACATGTTAAATTCACCTAATTAAATGAAAAATAATGAGTACATTGTAAACATTTCTACTCCACTATATTGCTTTTTTTACAGTGTCGAAAAACTGTAGGGATAAGAATTTCACTTTATCTAGTATGTGCTATGAAGCATTTGCATTTATATGACATTGCAAGAATTTAGGAAACACATGAGACAGTTCTTCCTTTTAAAGCATGAGCAAAAGAGAAATTCTGGGAAACTGCTAGACAAATTATTCCCCAGTAGCACTGTCAAGCAGCAGCAGCAATTGACTCTGTAGCTGTTTGTATTACCAGTGAAAAGCTCCCTTCATTTTATCAAGCTGGTAACTGGTCTCTTTGCTATTCTATCTGGCTTGATAATGGAGACAACAAATCAAATTCTACATACTTATTGGAAATACCGTGTACATGGGATTAGAGCTAGGAAACATCAGATCAAAAGTGAAAATTTGAATATAAAGTTTCCCTACTTATTTTTCACTTCCAGTATATGGCTGATATAAATCTTTAGTCATATAGATGTGAATTTTCTTAGGTCAAACATTTTGTTTCCTTCAGAGACATCCTGACAAAATTTGATTACATGAACCATTCATATTAAAGTAAAACCCGTCCCTGACACTTTATAGCACAGATTTTGTACTCAGTCAGAACACAATCAATTTACTTTGTCACATCAAGATAAAAGACATTTACTGATTTATCTATGTACATCATAAAATTATTAATAATAATAATTATCATCAGTCTATGAAACTATTAATTATGAATTACAGAAAGATTACCCATCTTTCTCCTTCTTCTGTCTTCATTTCATCCCAGAAGAAAGAGTGTGAGAAAGGATTGCAAAAGAAAGAAAAACAAAGATTCATGTATACTGGTAAATTGTTTGGTCACACACATCACAACCGTCTTTTGACAATTGATCTTATCTTCTATGTGTTGTCTGTAACTTTTATCTCTGTGTAAAAATGACAGTCTACTCTCCATCAGTTCACTTTGTCCCTTCCAAACAATGGAAATCACCATGGTTTGTGCGGGGAAAGAGGAATTTTATTTTACCATGGCAGTTTGAAATATCAGCTTGCCTATTTCCCTCATCCAGTGGTGTAATTTGAGCCCTTGTCATTGCTAATCTATATCTGTATGGTGGCAGTGGACATTTGTGGCAGTACTTTCTATGATCATGGTTACAGACTTGATGCCTACTCAGACTGTAGTCACAGGGGTAACCTGAACCATTAAATACCTCTGGAAGACATGCCTATGTTGACCTTCTGTATATAATGCCCTGTTATTTTCCCTGGTGAGGCCTCCAGAATACCTGTGATGTGTTCCTTCTTCACCGCCTTGTGGGAAATGCTGCTAATATATGTAGTACTGTGGCTAAGGGAGAACGGACAGCAACACCCATCTTTGCTGATCTGTAACTCCCAGAGCTGACTAAATTACTGGATAAGGGGAATCAATCCAATTCTTCCACACTGATGAATGTTCTTTCATATCAGCTAAGCCCAAGATATGAAACCGAAATGGCTCCCAGACCTCCTGGAGTCACAACTAAAAGAGGTTAGTTATTGCAAGTAGTAACTATGAGATGCTACTACAGATTTTCTGTGCTTGTACTGCAGTAAACAGCTTTTTTGTTTTATTAATTTCAATACAAATATATAAGCAACTTATTTTCAGACTATTTTGCTCTTCTCTCTTCTTTTCCCCAGAAATTTCTGCAGAGAGAAAGGCTAGGAAGAAGAATGTTCTTGTCTAAAATTACATTGCAATATGAGTGCTCTTCAACATGTATTAAGCATTGCTAGAAGTACTGAATGTTCCTGATGCTGTGCCGTAAGACCACATAAATTTGTCTTTTCCCCTGCTCTTTATTCCTTTTGGCATAGTTTCTTACTATTACTTATTTGTTTTTCATTTGATTCTTTATGCAATGTGCTACCCCTCCCCTACAGATTCTCCATTGAAAAAGCACACAAGAGCTTGTATTAATAGTAAACACATGAGGAAGATAAAACGAAACAAATGGCAAGACAGAACACAAATTCACTGAAAAAGTGAAACTTTTAAAATTTTTTAAAAGACCTGAGAAACAACTACTGAAAAAGTTTTATATGTGTGAACATGTGTCCTCGTGCAACCCTCTCTTGCCAAGGCACCTTCACTGTGACTTATGAAGGGCACGGGGTCCACACACAAAAAAGTTGTCACCTAAATAATCATGCTACTAACTCTCTTTATCTTGTCATTTTAAAAAGTCCTTAATACAGGGTTGTTAACAAACAATTCAAAGAATTTATTGAATCCTTCAAGCTTCAGGGAATCAAAGCTACTTTACTAAGTAATTCAAAACCTCATAGTCTCGCTTGGGATGTGTTTGCACTTTTCATATTGTCTCTATGATATTCCCATAAAATTGTTTTCTGTTTACAGCAATACACACCCCACTCTTCTACAGGTCTCTTCATTTTTGAGGACAAGAGGGAAGAAGAGAACCCTAGGAGCCAACAAAGAAGACAACCCCATTTTCTTACTTACTTGAATCCTAACACACGGATTTCTTTGAATCCTGGAAGTTTCTCAAATATTTTTTTCATCTAGAAAACCATTAAAAAAATAATTCAGCATAAGATCTATGACTAAAACCAATCACAAGTTGACTACCTAGACAATATTTTTCATATTTCAGAAAGAGCTTTAGGGAAACAGTCTCAACTGCCCTCTTTTGGGTATCATAATTGCTCAGCTTAAACACAATATTTGCTTTGCATATACCTGTTGTATTACCTGTTAACAGGCAAAATGAAGCACAAAATATTGCTTTTCTTAGTAATTAATAATGCAAACAAATGATAATCTATTTCATAACAGAGCAAGTAAAACAACATGAATCAAATATTTTTCTCATTTTCAGCAGTCTAGGTTCATGAATAATTTTGTGATTCAAGTCACCTGTAAATTGTTAATTATTTAGAAATATTAAGCAACTGCAGATGGGTTTAGATTATTTGACAAATCATTTAGGAATTAAACAGTTTTAACTGTCTTGTACAAACAGAATAACAACACATTTTTAATTCTAATGTTAACAATAGTACAATTACATGGTTTTGAATAGAAGAGGCATTATGTGTGCAGTAAACCATGTCTGCAGGCACTTCTGTTTGAGGGTAATACTGAAAATCTTCAGAGAAACCATTTTTTGTCATCTCTGTCAATGCATCCTTCACCATTTTTCGACACATATCTGGAACTGGACCAGGAAAGTGAAATAGCTTCCACTAAAGAATGCTCATGAAACTGATGAGAGGCTTTAGTTAACTTTGCTAAGAAAACCTTTTGGGAACCCCAAGGCATTAACTGCTATCAGTTAAACTGATAGCTGAACATTTAGTTAATATTATTAATTATATGAAAACACCACAGATGTTCCAATTCTTACGTAAACTATGGTAATGCATAATGAATGTAAGTCCTTTGAAGAATAGTTCAGACAACAGTAGCTAATTATTTTTAACATTTATATTACATTTTTCATTAGGTTTATTGTAGAAATTAAATTATGACAAAGTGCTGTCCATGAATTCCTGATTAAGTCTGAACAATATTCTTAAAGTTATTCTGTTCATCAGTTATCTGAGGCTTCTACTGCTGTCAAAGATGTTGGCTTGTTAGCTTGGTGGCTGAATAGATGGCTTAAATGAGGGGAAAACTGATACTACACGTGGAGGAAAGGTGAAGGTCTGAGAAAACAGGAATGACCTGTTTAAAGGGAGGGCAGTAGATTCTATTTCGTGGTGAAGGTAATTTCATAGTATGAATCTCAGTCAAGGTACAAAGTCAACATTTTTGCATTCACTAAGCCTCCCTACCTGTAGCTGAAATTTGGCAGCTAGTTGTTGGTACTCTGGGGAATTGGGATCACTGAGTTCAGCTGTGTACTCCTGATCAGTGAGAGTGACACTGAATTCCACCATTTGCTCCACAGGCAGTTCAGGGACCGCATTTGTTCCCAGCTCCTGGAAAAGAAATGGCAAGGACAAAGAGTGAAGAAATAAAACTAAGTGATTTTTTCCCCCTCCACAATTCAGTATTTAATAGGTAGAAATTTTCCCTTTTAAGCCCATCCCCAAAATAACTTTCTGAACTATATTCCACAAAAGGTGAAAGTTCCAAGACATATCTGTTGGCTTAATTCCTCTTTCTTTGCAAACAAGTTTCTATTACTGTAACTTGAGAGTTGCCTTTGATGTGCATAAATGAAAATGAAGAGAATCAAGCCTTGCACAGAGACTAAGTCTTAGTTCCATTGTCATAAAGTCACTTAGCTCTTTCATGTTCAGAGGTTTGCATTTGTTTTTTTCTCATAACAGAATAGAATTATCCCTACCCATGATACATCTTCCTTATGGAGTTGACGTTACTGCTATTAAAAGTTTTCCTTTTTTTGTTTTCTGTTTCCCTACAGTATTTGTAGCTTTTCCTTCCACTGTGAGGCCACACATCTCTGCTGAGACCATAGCAGCCAGAACAGGGAAAACAACAGCCCCTCCCAGCACCCCACCCCTCTCTCAGAGGTATCTTTCACAGCGGGTGCTGTTAATGTGTAGAGGGGCAGTCTCCAATGCTCTACTGCATGGCTGCACTGAGCAGATAGCACTGGGGAGCCTTCTGACAGCTGGTTGGTTAGAAAAAGGCAAGGAAGGCCCAGTCCTATCTCCTGTGTTGTGGAAAGCCCAGCAGGTATGCTTTTTTTGGCATTATTTAATGAAGAACAACGTTACAAAAAGGTGCAAAGTGGGCAACAGGCCCCTCCTTAAAAGAATGAAAACTACCTAAAAGCTGGTTGCCATGCTTTTGTACTTTCTACTACATGCTCAAGAAGCATCATGCCCTACTCCAGTATACAACAGATGCTTATAAACCCCTTTAGTCCTGCCAGCTGAAACAGAGGGGAGCACTCGTGCTTTGTATGCACTGTTTATAAGGTTTCTCCCTCTCTCCTGCTAGCTGAGCTCAAAAGGAAAAGGTGAGTGAAAAAGTGGGTAGGAACACAGACTGCCCTCACCTTCACAGGAGTCTTCGTGTCATTGAAAATTTCATTAAGCAATGTGCCATTAGGTGAGAGGGGTGTGCGAGGAGAACCTGTGGGGGGATGGAAAGAAAAGTCAGGAAAGAAAGGTTTGCATATCAAAAGGCCTCCCCTTGGTGTGTTGGTCAGGTGTCAGCTCACTGGAGCAGCTTTCCTTCCGGAGGGTGTGTTTGAGCACAAGCCTGTGCCAGTGCAAGGTGGCCATGACTCAGGGTGTGGGTAAATCTGCTGTGTTTTATACAATAGACCGCCTTTCTTCCAGGCCAAACATTAGTGGTGTGGCATGTGTGTGACTGAAGGCAAAAATGGCACTGACTATGCATCAATGAAATTGTGTGAGTTAATAATATTTGATCATTTCCTGTCATACCACATCACATATCACCAAGTGTCTAAGCTTAATTTTGCCAGTTGAGATCTTTGTCTCTCTGACAGCCCCTTTTCTTTAGGGTCAATTTAAAGTAACAAGAGACACTGTTTTCCACCTAGAGGCAAAATTCCCATGCTGGAAGTCCTTACCAATAAGATTCTGTAATATTTGGCCCTCATAAGAATATATATTCAGGATGGTTTCTCCTTGAACCAAAAAGATCATGTTTACAGATTTTTGTGACTGAGTGAATTGCTAATATTATTTTAAAGAACAGTAGTACACAACGGGGTTGGTAGGTCTAATTGTAATAATCTGATCAATTTACTGTCAATTTATTGTCTATTATCACTCTGACTTTTTAGCTTGTCAGTCTTTATTTGCTTTGCTTGCTTGTTTTGGTTAACAAAATGCAGCAGCTGACATACTGAATGGTATTTTATAAATGAAGAAAAATTAACCCCATATTATCTAAGTTTGAAACTAGGAAAACATATACATTTGAAGACAAACTTTGAATGCAACATTTGAGTAGCAAATACGTCGAAAAGAGATAAAAAATTTCTTCTCAAAGATTATTTTGCTAAAACATTTTCACTCCACTGAACTTGTCATGCTTCTACAACAATCACTAAATTATAGCCTTATAAGAATCATTTGCCTTAGCAATTTTTTATTTAATAGGCAGACACACAACAAGCAGATTTGATTTTACCTGTAGAAATGGAGGGAATTTCTTCCACCTTTTTGCCTCCTGTTTTCTCTGCTGATATTTCATCTTTCCTATCAATCAAATAGAAATGAGTGATTTAATTATCAGCATATTGTACTGGCAATGACAAAAGTGTAAAAAACCAAAACAATATAGAAATGACCCCTATATGAAGTGTAGTTTAAATGAGAGAAGTTATCGCTAATAGAATGTTTTGTGACCTGTGGAAAAGTCAGGAATCTGCTCATGAGGTTTTGTGACAGATTGCATCAATGCCACCAGAGGGGTGGGATCACAGAGATTAAATCAATGCACTGCATCTGTTTTTTTTTTTTTTTACTCCTTGAAGTCAATGAAGGGTTGACCCCTGTGTAAAATGGAAGCAAGACTTCTTGTACATCATCTAAATCAACCTTTGTCTCCTTTGCTATTTCTCATCCTATCAAGGTAGTTAAGTGAGAGCTTTGGGATTCTTCTAATTTTAGGGCCAATGGACATTTCAGGTTCTAGGTGTGTTTCATATGGTGTGGTGTGAGAAAATAGTGGGTGGGGTTATTTTTCAGTTGTCAGCCTGCATTATAATACCATAAGGATGCCTCCAAATAATGATAGTATCAAATCGGATTCCTGAATCCAGATTATTTTGAGATGCAGAAATGTTAATGTTTGCTTCTGGATGTAATATTCATGGGTTAATGCCTACCATGACCCCCAAGGAAGACAGCTAAAAATTCAAGTAAGAATATGGGGGGTATGATGTATCACAGGATTTGGTTTTGTTGATAATTATTTTCTGTTTTGAGTTTTACAGTCTTGTGGTGATGAATACATTTTTAATAGCTACTGTTATCTTGCCTGAAAATCAGCAATAATATCTATCTGTAAGTACATTTTAAAATAAATAGATATGTTAAAGATTCTTCTACTTAGAATGGAAATTATTCTATAGCCTTGAAACAAAATTGTTATTAATTTGTAGCTTTTGGGAAAATTTAGGTTCTTAGAAAAGAATCGTCTAAGAGACATTTTGAGAGTTTTCTGTCATGAATTTGGGGAGTGAAGTATAATTCCTCAAATTTTGTACAGTGCATACAGATGGAGTATTTGTGAAACTGGTATGAGTGAAAGAACTAAGGGCACTGCAAATGTGTAGTGTGGTGTTCACTGAGACAGCATAAATCTTGTATCATAGACAGAACAGGTGTCTGAGCTGCTTCTCTATACAGGAACAACCTAGATGTTTAACAACATAAATAAAGAACATGAATGACAACTGATTTACCACATCCTCTGGATATCTTTTGTGATGAGAATTAATGTATTTGTAATGTTTTCACAATGTTAACTAGTTACGTGTTGTATCTATAATTGGAGACTGATTTCTCTACATGACAGCTATAGAAGATACAAAATATTTCCTAAGCCACACAGTAGTAAAAATGAAGTCCAACCATGCATAATCAATGCTGTCTATATTTCCAGCTAAAATACAATCAATTTCATAGAATTTATTTCACCTTCTGAATTGTGTCTAGGGAAAACAGTACTGTTCACAAAGAACCTAAGAACTCTGAGATCAGTCACTTCACTTAATGCCTTGCTGCCACTGCTTGCAATAGGATGAATGAGAAGACCTCCCTTTGAACTTACAGGGGAGTTTAATTAGGGCCTACATTATTAAAAATATGTCAGATCTCCCATGTGAGAATAAATTAAGATACATAAGACCTCTGTGATCATGAGACACTGTAACCTATGAATGGAAAAGATCATTTGCCTGAAAATCAGAGAAAACTGAAGGAAAAAAACAATATATCAATCAGAACTTGGGGACTGTGATTTGTCTGGCTGCACTATAGTATTTATATACAGAACAACAGAGTTAAGTATGGTAGCTTTAATCCTGCCATTCTCAGACTTCCGAGCATTGCTAGGAGCATATTTTTCCAAGGAGTTTATAGAATAAAGTATCACGTTAGTTAAAACCGTCATGATGTATAAAAATACAGGAGAAATCTAAAGTGAAGGTATAGAGTTTTCCTGTTACTGTTTAATGTAGCCTCTCAGCTAAACTTTTATTAAGATCTCTGGCTTTCCTTTTAAGAATTAGAGCAACTTTTGTCACATTCCCAATCAACACCAGTCTAATGCAAAGCCATGTCTCTGTCAGGGTTTCATGCTCACATTAATCTTAGAAAACGTTCAGTGGTGTCTTGAAATGAACAGGTAACTCAGACATTTGGCTGCATCTATTATTTGTAATTCAATTACTGTGTCCTATGATACATCCAGTATACACATCTCTCACAGCACACACCAAATACGCCACAGCGCTATCTGAATATCTGCTCACATCCACACACATCTACACGTATCTTTTCAAAGAAGGCAGTAACATCAAGTGGCAAGGTTCTACTTGGGCTACTTACCTTTCCTGGAAGGTTCTATGTTTTACTCGCTGCAAAAAGATTAAGAAAAACAGCATTTTACTAGTGGGTGTATCCAACCATTGAGCCTGTTAGCTCTTTTGTTTACTATAATTTTATGTTTTTCTTCTAAGACATGCCCCCTCCTTTTCCTGAGCAATACTTTGCCCTTAAATATGCAGGTGGGGAGGGACTCGGAAGTCTCTCCCACTTTCTAAACAAATGTCAATAATCCTTACCCGTTGAATTATTTCCAGGTGCTCTTGGGAATTGCTGAAGTTTTTGCCAATGTCGAATATGCAAAAGGTTTCCCTCTGGCAGGCAGTAACCCAGTTCTGATATTCAGAAGTATCAGGAATCCGATCCAGAAAAATACGAAAGGCTTCCCACACAGCTTCCTGGCAGACTGAGTAAGAAGAAAGGGGTTGGGGATGGATGCTTTGTACCAAATAGTAAACTTGAAAGCCTTTTAAAAGTGGTTTGGCATTTACACATTCATCAGTCAAGATGAAGGAACACACTTCTTCAAAATGTTGTTTAAAAATGCTTTTAGAGAAGGGGATTTTCAAACTTATTAGAAAAACCATTTTAACCAAAACTTGCTAGTAATTTAAAAGCTGTTGCCTTTAGCACTTTACTGTGCAAAGCTCATTACTGTGAGATGGGACATTTATTTTCAGTACTTGATACTTACTTTGGCTTAGAGTGAGTTCATTATCTGCATTATCTAAAATATCGGCGTCTCTGAAATTAGTGCAGTCAGTTTCTCTAAGTATACTCTAAACTTGCTGTAGGGGTGTACTCACCTAGCTGTGTTAGGGCCCCTCAATAATACCTCAGGAACGACCTGCCCTCCCAGTAGAGCAGCTGCATGTGGAGCAGATGTGGTCAGGTTATTAAAAAGGAACAGGCTGTCTTTTGAAGAGATGAATTAATTACGAACTAGAAATTAAAGCTACTTTCTACCTCTTTTTTCTCGCAACTCTCTGGTATTTGTTTTTCTGAGCAGTAACTGCTGAATAAAGATACACCATCTGATGATAAGTAATCCAGTTACCAGATAAATGTGACACATGACCAGTTGAGGAGGCATTGTAGTGTGTTCTCCCAGTTTGCCCCACATAGGGGACTATCCTCATGGTGACCTAAGCTGTGATGTGTTAGTTCAGAGTTGGTATAGGGTCACGGTAGGCTCAAGTATCCAACAGCAACTGTCTGAGCTCCTTTATCTGAGCTTTTTTGTGTTGTGTGCTCATCCCTGGAAGCAGAGAATACATATATATGTAAAAAAGAATAAAATTGTCTAAATTTTCTTAACAGAAAAATTCTCTAGAAGACTGATATGATCCACAGTGCAATTAGAGTTATAAATGTGTCATGGGACTTGGAGCTGGGGAGGTCATCTCCTAGGCTTTAGACACAGAAAAGAACAGACCTGAAAGTATATCTCCAAAACAAAATGAAGGTAAGATTTGTCCCACAGATGGGTACAGGCTCTAAGGCTCCAGCACAGCTACCAGATTACCTTTTCATGAAGGATGGTACTGTGGTTACAGATTCAAGGATGATGCTTGAATTTTCACATTTTCAAGTGTCCATTTTTTTTTTCATTTATCGGTTTCATCAGATAAATTTACATGCTCAACTGGGAGGGCAGAAGTCTTTATCAGAAGTTCTGATCTTTCCTTGAAGGAAAATTTTTTGACGTTTTGATGAAGAATGTTGTAATGGAAAACATGTAATTGTTCAAGGGAGCAGAAACACCTTATTATGAATGAGTGTGCAAATTATTCAGATGCAGAGGCATGTTTTGTTGCTTGCTTTTTGGGAAGTACTCCAGTTTCAGTTGAAGAACTGGATGACAACAGCTTAGAAAATTTTGTAAGTGTAGGACACTGCTGGGAAAAAGGAGTATGAGTTTAAAGCTTCTTGCACTACAAGACTTATAGTGTCCAATATCCCAGCTGATGTGCTGCTCTCCAAAAAGCTGGGTAGTACTGTCATATTCAGTTTTTTAAATGAAAGGGTCATAGTTGCAGGTTTTTGAGTTCAGGTTAATGATACCTGTCTGTTTCAGGATAGCTTGTTTTCAGCCCAATCTGGGATATAACCAGGGAGTTTCAGGGACTTGCAGGATTAATTTCTGTTTAAGAAATGCTTTTTCGGTCAGCCTCTTTGATGCATTTCAGATTTCTGTTTAATGCCCATTGGATGTTGCAATGGATACCAAATATTTTTATATCTATGGGAATAGCTACAGACTTTAGTGGAGTTCTCCCATGCTGCCTATAGCAAGTGGCTGCTGGAGTAAAATTTTTGCAGCTCTACATCCAGGTCTCATTTCAGAGGGAACTAGTTGGTTCCCTGAAAGAGAGCTGAGGAGCAGCCAGGTTACACAGATGAATGTGGATGGTTGGTGCCTGATAAAGGAAAAAATAGATAAGCAAAGGTGATTTAGGGAGTAGATGTTGCCTTAGATACTTGCATCCCAGAAATGATGACTAGGTTTTAGAATTAGCTTTGGACCATCTCGCTGCAGTGCAAATACATGCATTATTGTAATATCAAATGGAAAAGCTCCATAATGAAAGATTGGGAGGGGTAGAGAAAGGAAGAGACGAAATTGAACCAAAAATTGGAATGCTAACTCTATAGGCTTTCTACAGGCAACGGAAGTAAAAAAAAAGAGCTGGGAAAGGACTGACCTAGTTGAGAAAGTCTTATTTTTAAAATGTCTCAAATATTTCTTATGCCCTAAGTGTTTTTCATGACCTGCTGGCAATTATCTCAGTGTTTATTAGGTACAAACACTGCCACAGACTTAATATAACTACAGATACACCAACATATTTGTGCAATGGCCATTTAATAATTCCATTACTTGTCTTACACTGGTGCTATTAATTCTGAGTAGCAATGATGGTACCTACTCTTTTGAGAAAGGTGGTACTTCTTTCAATACTAATGCAAGCACAATTTGTTCTTCATGTTCAGCCATGCTAGAACACTGTGCAATTACTCTGAGTTCATTAGTCCTTTGAGTGCATTGTTTTATTTTCTTCTGGTCACTGTCTATCTTGAACACTGCTGATGCACATGTAACATTTGATTATCTATGTAAAAATAAGGCATAAAGTCAATAGCATATACACTGCCTAAAGGTGAAGAACAAGATTCTGGAAAATTACTGTGTTTCCTCAACTAAAGAAAAGACTTTGAAGGAGGAAGTACATACTACAATAATCATCTTACCTCTTAATCTATAGTAAGCTTGGTGACTGGCTAAAATCTGCTTCACTGATTCTTGTGGGCAAACTTTCACACCAGTTGAGAAAAAGGATGACCTCTTTGTTCGGTGTTTTGCCATGTCAAATATCCGCCTTATGGTTGATATCTTGGACCGCTTTGTCGTTTTTTCTGATTTGTCTGACCCTGAGGTGACTGCAAGATGTTTGGCTTCAGCACTGTTTATTTTATTAGGAATTTCTGTAAAAAATTAAAAATAAGAATGTACATAAGCACACTTTGCCTATGCAGTAAGTATCCAATGCAAGTTCAAGTCTGGAAAATGGACATGACCTTGAGAATTCTTTTTGTTGTGGTGTCAATGAACTGGGTGAATTATTGGGCTGAGGAGAAGTGGCCTGTGACCACATGGGGGAACTGAAGCTCAAGTGACTTGGTAACTAATTCCCTTGTATTTCAACACGTGACCCCAGGACACACAGGGTAAAAGTTTCAGAAGCTCTAAATCCCGTTTTCAAAAGTGACTTTGGATTAGATCCACAAAAGACACTTAAGTGCTTGAACTTCGTGCTACAGCATCTCATTTGTGAGCATATTGCCCTGTAGGGAAATTTACAGTACAGTGATAAGTAATGTGAACACTAGCAGATAAGTAAAATGAGAAATAGTTGTACCTTAAATTTTTAAAATCTTATCTTTCCTTTGGGCTTCAAGGGACATCTTCCTTTAAATCAGGTTTATAATCTTGAAGCTATCCCAAGAACTAAACCCTGAAACTTTCAAAAGTTGAGCAGGAGTTTTGCTGCCTTTGGGAAAAGAAAGACCTGTTTCAGTCTCTCTTTTACTCTACAGTGCACTCCTCTGTCCTTCCCTCACATAAACTGAAGTATTAACCAGAACAGACTATGATTGTTTGCTTGCAACTGGATGATAGGTGTTGTGAATGCTCTGGCATCTTATTTCAATAAATCTTTAAATATTCCTGGCAAAGTGGAACAGCTACAGTAGAAAAAAGTGAAATCAGTGACTAGGAATTGAAGACGTAGGATTAAATTTTACTTACGAAGCTATTCAATTTTGAAAAATGGAAAAGCTTCTAGGCTGTCAAAATAACCTCAAGCAAACACCCATCACAAAAATTCAGGACCCATCTGGTTCCACTTCCTAAGTATTTCTGTTGTAGTATTACATGACATAGCAGCTAAATTTAATGTAAAAAACTTAATGGTAAAAATAGCATGTAAATGACACATTTAAATGAGCTGAAATGCAGCCTTTTGCAGGATCATGTGACAGGGCAATGAGTATCTTTTAGATTATCTTCCAAAATTTTATATACTTGTTAATAAAGATGTTAAAGCAAATTTGGAAGTACCCATTTTGGTTGCCTTTTCATACATTTGATACAGTAATTACAGATGAAAAATAAAGAAAATGATAAGCAGAATAGAAGACAATTTAAAGAATTAAAAAACTTTAAGCAAAGTATGTGTGTTCCTGAATCCTGATGAATCAAATAAACAAATTACTTTGAAAAATGGTTTAAAAGCTTCTAATGGAAAAATAAAGGGGAATAACAGGGTTAAAAAAGAAAGAGTTCAGTAGGAGTAGCAGTATCAAAAAAAAAAAAAGAGTAAAAAATGATCAGTTTGCTGGAGAAAGAAGAAATGTCATGCTGCATATAACAAACACTAATTATCCTATTCTTAGGCAAATCAAGAGAAAATAAGGAAGGTTAAAACCACTTTATCTCGACACTTTGGAATTGTGTTAATTAAATGTTTAAAGAAAAGTGGGCAGATAAATGATAAGAGAAAAATAATTGAAAAACATACTTTTTATAAAAAGAATAGCATGTGAAATGAAGAATGGGGAATGTTCTTCCATGTGTGTCAGCAGTCACATATATGCATGTCTATCTGTATATGTCTCAGTTCTTATTTAATTTCCAAATGAACATTCAATGTTTACTGTGTAGAAATCATAGTAACATCTATATTTTGAGGGAGGTGCTACTCTGATATGGAAAAAGTTGACTGCTTGATTGTGATGAATATTGTCTGAGAGAAAGGAAGTTATAAAACAAAGGCAATAGGTGATTGTTATTACTTTTTAACATGTGCCAGAGACAGTGACCTGCAGACCTATAACTGCGTAATTGTTGCAAGGTAATTTAAAATGATGATGCAGTCATATGATGTTTGACATTAAATGACATGGAAGTAATTTTTCCACATTAATGTCGGGTCACAAACCATAAACTGCATAAAAGGAATTTCCCCTGTGAAAACATGGCGTTGGGTTCAACAGAAACCACAAGTGGCCAAACTGAATCAGTTGAGACATAGAGCTATTTGAATGTTGTATGGGATGAGAGAAGAAGATCCAATGCCACTGAAATCTCAAAGCAGATTCATGAAATCCTCTCAAAGAGAGAATCAAAAATCCACATGGAAAGTAGCCAGTTCTAAGTCTATTACCTTTTACAAGGTGTATTAACTGTGCTCGACCAGCTGCACAGGCAGCCTGACCAACTGGGGCAGAGGATTTTGTCACTAAGCTCTTTGATAGATTTTGTATGAAGCAGAGGCCTTTCTTGAAGGATTTTCTTCTTCTCCAGGATTTACCTCTAAGTCTTTAACATGAATTAAGAATTATACTATTCATAAAACCAACAAAGGAGATTCTTCTCAAATGATTGTTGTAATGATTTCAAAGTCTCCATGTTAGGGCCCCTATTTGGCCTTTTCATTCTGAGAAAGTGACCAGCTCTTTTCTGCTTTCAGTTTGCTGCACTATTCTGCCACCCTATTTAGGGTGGGTGTAAATTCTTTTTCTTTTCATTCTTTCCCTTCAATGCTCTTTTTTTTTTTTCTTCTTTCTTTTTTTTTTTTTTTGAGGAATCTGTTTCTAAAGTATATCTATTATGATAGGTTTAATTTAATTTGTATCTTGTGGTTAGTAAATTTCTCTTACTAGAATAACCTTTATTATCATAATTCTTTGAAATCACTTTTTTACTAAACTTAAGAAAATTTTAGTTGGAGAAAGCATCAGCCTTTGTCTCCCCATGATTGTCCAATATTAATTTCCCAATATTTGCTGATTGTGAATGGAAGAAAACTTGCCTTCTGGTATAAACATTTCCTCATAATTCTTCAGATCTCCGTTTTCCCCTGCATCATAGAAATTCTGAACTGAGAAATTTTTACGTAAGCCTCACAGGTGTTTCAGCCATATACTTTACTAAAATATGCCTCCATCTACACCTTTTCAGCTGCTTTGATTTCAGTATCCTGGGTTGAAAAAAAGAAATCAAAAAGATACACACTATTATGGAATCGAATCCATATATATTAGCTGATCCTTTTTCTTTATATTATGCAACATAGTAATCGAATAAACTGGAGTGATGCAAATTCTACAGGTACATAATTTGCTCATGTAAGTAATCCCAATAACACTAGGCTGATTAACTTTTCTTGAAATAAGTAATTCCTGTAATTTTTTCCTAGTTATTTTTTCTGATACAAATGCATGCAATTAAAATATTTACTGTTTACCATAAATATACCCTGCCCAATTTGATTTTTTCTTATTTAATCCTGCTGTTTGACAGATGTGACTGTTTCAGTTTTATTTTTAAAAGGTTTAAGTTTTTTAGGGTTTTTTGATAGTTCTAGACCAGGGCAGATAACTGTAGAAGTTTGATAACGCTTTACTCTACTTCAGCTAATCTCCAAGATGCCTTAAACAAATGTCTAACTCTCCTTTATTCTCACATGAAAGAATCTATACCATGTCCAAATTTTCCAGGCAACATACTTGAGGAAAAATATTGAGGTAGTTTAACCAAAATTATCTACAGAGTCACTGTCAGCTGTCACTAAATTCTGGAGTTCCTGACCTCTAGTCCTGAACTTAGACAAATATAACAAAATTTTTTTCAAAACACCATAAAGCAATTTTCAAAATATGATACAGCAATCTAATTCATATGGGATCTAATCAAAGTGCTTTGGTATCCATACCAGTCTCTCAAGTGCACAGTACTGTTCTTCAGGTTTTGGTTTCAGGCAGATAAATGGCATTCATTTCACATATTAAAAATCTGAATTCTTGAAATTAGGCCAGGCCTCTCCTCTGTGTCTCTTGAGACCTGCATTATCACATTTATACCCTAACTAAAATTACAAGGCAGGAGGAACAAATTTCAAAAGTTCCTATGTGTTCTTAATAATCTGCATGTCGAAAAAGGAAAAGTACATCGTTATTGAAATGGATTCTAGAGAAAAAGAGTTTAAAGTTATTCTGATAATTGGTCAGCTTTGTTTTTTTTTAAATTTGCTTTTATAAACATAGGAGCAAGAGGGTCTTATTCATACCTTTTTGTGTAAATGAAGTGGATGTTTCTCTATATAACTTTATTAATTTCTCTCTGTTGATAGTACTAGTTTTGGAAGGCCTCAAATTTTGGAGTTGGTAGTTTGGGTTTTTTTCATCGCTGTAGATGATCTCTGGATATGAACATTTATCTACAGCATTATTTTGCCAGTAAACGTTTATTTTTATTTGACCGGAGAAAATTTAGATGCTATTGAATACGAAGAGAAGAATTTAAAATACGGTAACTAAAGATTTTATAGCAAAATTTGAGGTGACAAAATTGTTGAAGTCTGAATAGTTTATCATTAAAATCATCAAAAGGTTTCAAATGTGTGAAAAAGCAGATTAGTCTGAAAAATCAGTGGATGTTCTTAGGATAGAGAAGAATGCTTGATTGATAAATGAGACATATTGCCCACAGAATAAAATAATAATTAAAAGACAAGGCTTATGTAAGGGGAAATGCTGAAATACAATGAGGAAAGCTTATCAAGAAGGTTAATTTGGCAAAGGTCCCGTAAACATATTGCAGTTAAATTTATAGTGGGGCAACTTTTTGTTGCTAATTGAGCCAGTAACAAAAGCACAGCTGACTAGTCCTGAAAAGTTGATCCTGAGATCTCTTAGTGGGCTGATCCATGGAAACACCAGATGGAGGACAGAAAGTACAAAGAGAGGTAATAGCCTGGGCTCTTTCCCTAGAGGCACTCTCCTCCATTCATGGCAGTAGTGAGGATCCCACATTTTAATGGTGCTTGCCAGTGACAGGGTGCCCATGACATGTCCTCTCTTTATTCCTTTTAAAATCTTTTTTTTCCATGGTGTATTTCCTCAGGTCACTGTCATGGGAAGAATCTAGCTGGATTTGAAGGGGCTTAGATGAGCAGGGACAGACTAAAATACGGCATGGCTTTCTGCATCTTGTGTGCAGCAATCTCTATCTTCCCATGCAGATGTGAAAGTGGAGGCCCTTTCCTTGTACTCTTGCTGATGTTCAGGGCTGCTTTGCCAGTGCTTTGTCAGACACTGCAACTTTGACTGTGTTTACATTGCATTTCCAAGTTTGTTTTCACAACTATAAAGGCTCACAGTTTCAAAAATTCAGTGTGGAATTCCATACTAGAAAAATTAGTACTAATATTTAATCTACTCAGGTCTAGTCTGAGAGCTCAATGCCCTTCAACCCAAGGTTGTGTGGCTTGCTTGAACTTATCTTCACGTCCGATATGTTATTGAGCTGTTTTCAATGTACACAGTGAAAGAACTTTGAAAGGAAAGGCTCAGCCACGATGGTTGTTACATCCTGGTGGGCGTTATCTGAGCTCTGACTGGGGTAGCTGAGACACAGCAGGGAACTCACTTGGGATCTCACTCCTTCACGTTTAGTGCACTTAGCCAGTGAACTGCTGAGTAAGAGGCCAGTATCCACTACTGTGGGGAAGTTTTGCTGAAAGATAAGCAGCTGACATTGATGCTTAGCTTCAGTAGAAGAGGACTTGTGGCCAGAGGAGAATGCTTCTGTTTCCAAAAGAGGAAAGAGGGCTAAGACATATTTATTAAAAGTGAGTAATTTTAATTTCTCAGAATGAATATGGACAATGATGAGCTTGGTAATTCCTGTTTGGTACGTTGGCTTTGTGAATGCCGGTCTTAAATGTGACTAAACAGTAACATTGCCTGTGGAATGAGGCCTGGATCTCTAATTGTGGCAATTGTGTATCTATGGGGGGCAAGTCCAGGCCTCCAGTTTGGAAGATCCTGTGTCCAGCTGCCTAAAGTTCATTCGTGAACTTCCTGTACGAGTGCCACAAAGATGATGGCTAACACTCAGCACTATAGAACCCTTCCTGTACCTACTAATATCTTGTATTATGCAAGACTCAGCATCACATTTACATTTTAGGGAGGTGCCAGGCTCTGCTTGTGCAGTGGAGACTTTATACTGAAGACAAAATATGCGTGATCCCTGTATCTCTTGCTTGGATTCAGCACGACAAAACATCACCTTCACATATTTACAAGCTGCATTCAAGCTCTCTATGACACAGGAGAGGAGTTCCAGGCTTCTGCTTAAAAGGTAAGTTCTGTAATTTTCAACCTTTTAAAGACTATGTTAGTTTTTAAAATTAGATCTATAGCAAGGGATTTTCTTTCTCTTCTTGAGAATTCAGGAAAATGGTGGGTTTTCATAAATCCTGCTTCTTATCAGAAACACATGATGATGTTTAAATGTTTATGAAAGGTGAAGAATCTGGTTTCTGTTGACACAGTCCTCTAATAAGGTAAGACTCCCATGAATCTTTGTGATACATTCCTATTGTAATCCTTATGTTGAAAATACTAAATGTTTGGTTATAATGAAACAACCTACACCTCAGAACATGTATGGAGATAAATCTGAAGAAGAATGTGATAAATTCTGAAATATATAACAATGACATTAGTAAATGTGCAAATTTTAATAAAAGGTCCAGACCTTTTTGTTTTAATGGTTTTATGTTCAAAGCTAGGAGATGGCATTAGGTAATGGTTCTTTTTCAGAATGTTGATTTAGCCAAAGATCATGGGTGCCATCAACCAATGTGCTCTTGGATTTCAGTAAGTGTGAAGAATTTAATTTCTGCAAGTAGGTAACACTGGGAAGCTAAAATAGATATCAGAATCCCTCAGCTGTTCCCCTCCTCCTCTGCTCATACATATCTGTGTGGTTTTCTGTGCCAAGTGGAGAAATACAATTGATAACCAACTTCAGGAAGAATCTTGTTTGTTTACTGTGAATTTGGAGCAATTTTTATGGAATTTATATGTAGGCCTTATAACAGACAAACATAGTTTTTTCTCCCTCTCTAGAGGAGATAATTTAGTAACTTCTTTGAATTATACTAATTATACAATTCATGGGAAAATAATTGTAGCGAATTATCTACCTATTATAGATGAGAACAGAAAGCATAACATGCAACTGGTAAGATTTTCCTGCTTTTGTGAATATAATTGTCATATACTAATGATGAAGCCACATTCACAATAAATGCTGTCTGTACACACCACAAATATTGAACATGCTGAAATCTTAAGAGTCAACATGATTTTGACACATTTTCTTGCAACCTGAAAAAAACATAGTAAGAAACTCATGTTTTCACAGATGTAATAGGTCCCATTAAATGTAGAAATTTTTACATTCTCTTTCAGACAGAAAGGTGAAAATTGTTATTCATCAACTCTGCTTCTGGAATTCATGAAAACTTCTGCTGCTGGAATTCATAAAAAACATCAGAGGCCATCTATGGTTTTGTTGCTAATTTGTGGATCTTGTAACAGTCTGCTTAAAGTCCAGAACCTGGACTAGAAACAGCACTGAAGAATGACTGGTTTTAATGCTCATGTATGATGCAAGTACCTATTTGTATTTCTTTGGCCATCTTAGAAGCATTTGACCTGAAAGGTTGTTCTATTAATTGATATGGATATGATATCAAAAGATGTAAGAAAATGACTTAAATGTTTGAGTAGTTCTTGGAGGGATGCTGTGCTGGTTTGGCCAAATTTAGAAATATATCCTCTGAGAGAAGGCAGGTTACAAACCACCCCTCCCCCACCAGGTTTGGGAAAAATAAATTTTCCTTGAAGGAAAGTGAAAGAGATAAAAACTATTTATTTAACAAACACACGGGAAAAGGAAAGTAATGCTAAATACTAAAATCTCTCGCTGTGGAGAAAAAACCTGGGAAAGTGTCAGAGTCCTCCCTTTGGTCTCCTCAGAGCTGGGGCTTGGCCCAGGGCCAGGCCCTCTGTGCCCGGTGGAAAGTCCTCCTGATGTGCTCTGAGGTTGAAGCAGTCCAGTAGAAAAGGGAGAAAATCCGAAATTCCAGGGAAGGAAAAAAAAGTTCAACTCTCAGTCTCTCTTCGGAGAAAAGGAAACTGAAAAACTGGCCAAAAGCTGACTGGAAAGCAGCAAGCCGGGTGCTTCCTCCCTCCCCTGCCACAGCTGGAAAAAAAGTCTCTATCTCTGTGTGACCTTGAACAAGCTGCAAACTGCTTTGGGAAAGTTTTGCTCAGTTTTTCTTTCCCCCTCTCAGGCTCAGTTTAAAGGCATAGAAAGGCGCAAGAACTAATTTCTGGGCATAGGGCAGCGATATGGGATACACATCATAAAGTCACCCCAAGACATATGCATCCAGTCTGAAGTGATAAAACACTCAGTTGAGCACCTCTGCTCTTAATTTTCTGATTAGTCATTCTCAAGAGGTACAGCCATTCCCTCAGAAAGTCAATGAGACAGCATAAGTTCAAGTTCCAGTGATGCTTTGCCATACCTGTCAACATTTCAACAGTTTTGATGGTATAAGTCAAAGAGTTGCAGTCCAGAATGGGTTTACTGAGGTAACTGTATTCACATATGATAGCAACTAGAATGTCTGGTATATCAAAAGGTGCCAGAAGCCCCAGTGTCATCTCTTTCCTTCAGCTTGTGTAAGTGGAACTGGTTGATTTTCCTCACAGTTTAGGGTCACTCATTCTGCAGTACAATCTACAGTCTCTGGCTAATTGGCTGAAACACATTTTGACACAGCGTGACTTGCACTTAACCTTACTTAACTTAGTTATGTATCAAGCTGCATAGACCAAGTTTGGTTTGGAGGACACCTAATCCAATTCTTGATCTAAGCATGACAACTTATTCATTTAGTTTTGAGGGAGAAGAGGAAAGGGAAAATAACTTGAATAGAAATGTCTTCATTTTGTGCCATCATCATGAAATCACAAAATTAAAGATGAGTGATCACTGTTTCCTGCCTGAAACTGCTGGGGTTTCTATGATCTGTGCTGAGTCATATGTATGAAAGGTATACCTGCAACACAGCCATTAAAACTGGTATTTCAGGTAACAGGGTTACCAAGATCGTCAACGTGAAATTGGGTAAAGTCTGAGGGAGGTATTGGAACATTTGAGTGGCCAGTCAGAAGGTAATTTTGGCTCTGCACTGAAGCAGAAATTTAAAAGCCAGAACCTCATCAATGAAAAGACAAGCATGATGACCTAAGCACAATTAGTTATGTAGCTGTGAGTCTGGGCCCTTCTGATTTGCCAATGTCTGTGTAACCAGGCAGATGCTCTGAGAATTGGCCCAGAAAACTCTGCTGCTGTCCTGGTGTATGACTGCAATGCTTCTTACAAGCCAGGACTTCAGTTTCTGTGTCACACCGCAGGTCCTCATGCCTTTGTGAAATGAGGACGATAGTGTTCTCTGTCAGAGCAGGTATTTGGGAAAGGTAAAACTGGTGGTGTGCTTGCATACAATGATAAGGCAGGCTACAATTACGTAAGGGTATATGAACACCCCTACACTGTGGCAGGTGTCAGGGTACTCCCAGATGATTGTTAATCTTGTTTTCTGGACAGGTTACTGTTCTGAAGTCTCTGTTCAGTAAATAGCAACTGACAGTGACTAAATGCCAGCAGACATGTATATGAAAGCAGATAGATATTTCTTTCTTTTTGAGAAGTGTGTTATTCAATATCACACATTCCAAAGGGGAAGAAATTGAAACACAGTTGGGCTTACAAAGTACAAACCTCATGGAATGTACAGGATAGTGCACCTAATTCCTGATTAACATGGAAGAATTATGTGACAGAGGATGATCAGAAGACTAATTTTAGTCCCAAAGGGATTAGACTGAGGTAAAAAAGGAAGGAAAACATATTTAAAATATTTTAAAGCATCAAAATGCAGTAGAATGCATACAGAATTTTCCTTTGGGGAAGAAAAACTGTCTTCTGGAAAGAAAACACCATATTTACAATATCTAATGGGTGTTGGCCATGCCAGTGCACTGCTCAAACCGCAAATTTTCCAAAATTAGCTGAGAAATGAACATGAACAATCTGGATTTCTAGTAGGTTAAGACTCCAAGTTATTTTACTGTAGCCTGTAAATTAATGTCCTGCAGAAGGAGAAAACTGTTGATTATTAATAATGATCACCTTGTCCACAGGTGTTTTCTGAGGAAAATCCCACATATCTTGCTGTTCATTCACATGCAGTTCACTAATCCCTCTGGCACGGGTGGGACTATTTCTGGAATGAATCTTTAAGATTCAGTGACAATGGTCTAGTATTTATATTAAAGTTTGGCTTTTAGCCGGAAAATAGAAAAGATCAAACCCCATATGTAGTACATTTGTTTGAGAAGGGAGAGAAAAAAGGAAAAGGCTTACTTTTCATAGTTTTATAAGCCCAAACAGGAAAGCCAACTTTAACATTATAATTCTTATTTTATGGATGACAGTAGAAGATAATATCACTGCAAAAAGCAGATATCTCTTGTTTTCTTTCTCTGTTTGGAACTTCATATTCTTTGATTTTTCTTTTCCTTTGGCACAAATTTGCTTAAATTTTTTTTTTTTTTTTGAGGGCAATTATAGTAATGAAGATCTGAAACATTTATTGCTGAATTAGAACAGCCTAGCGGGAAGGGGAAAGTCAAAATGAATTAAAATGATTTCACAGAGCACACAAAAAGCCTTTGTATCCTGAGGAATGGCTGAGTAAATAGCGGATATTTGCTTGCTGAATAAAAAATGCCACAAAACAGCCTTGAACGCACTCTGGCTCCCCTATGTTCCCAGTATCAAGTGCTAGGATGTACCCAGCATCCAGGCATAGTTTTGAGAGTTCAAAGCTCCTCTGCATTTTGGTATTTAGTCTGTCTGTTCAGCAGTTTACTATTCAGACTTTGTGCATGGATTCTTTGCTGCCACAAAGTTTTGATCCCTCGAACTTTCCCTTTCCATTGCTAGAGACAGTTTTTGTCAGGAAAGTGGCAAAATTATGGCCAAAGGTAAACACTGCAACTCTAAAGTGTTTGTTTTGCTCCCTACAGTTTCCTGTTTGTTTACTGTGGAACTGGAGGTGCTCCTGGAGAGCCTCCAAATGGCTGGGAGAAGGACTCTTTTGGTCCTTAAATAGGGACAAGGAGGAAGGACCAAAAAAAACTTTACTAAGCAAGCTCCATATTTCTTAACCTACTTTTTGTTAAATATAAATGTGAGAAAATAAAGAATTTGAATTTTAGTTTTTCTTTTTCATTAGGAAAAAAATCAACTGACTAACCCTGTCAATATTTTGCAATTATCTCTATTTTTTTGTTAAAGATGGGGCTATTTTATATCTTAGTCTCTTATTGCCTGGTCTGTCACAGTTTACATGTACTGCAAATTTGAATGACCATAGGGGTCTCAAAACACCTGTGCTAGGAGCACTAAGGAGTGATTCATGTGAGTATTCAGACTACTGGGAGAGCCCATATACTTTTGAAAAATATTTTCTGACCCTAATGCTAAGTCATAGAAGCATCTCTGCTCTGAAAAAGAAGTTTCTTAACACAAGCATTAAGTGTTTTGAGATCTGTGTGCATATATTTGAAATAACATAGTTTAAAAATATTATGTATGGCATGACTAAATGTCAATAAAAAG